>NW_007224224.1:0-816 GCF_000164805.1 Carlito syrichta | reverse complement strand
CAGGGAGACAGCCTACAGACTGGGAAAAAAGTATTTGTCAACACCAGGTCTGACAAAGACTTAACATCCTGGATCTACAAGGAACTCATACATGCTGAAAAGAAAAAAAAACAAACAACCCCATTATAAAATGGGCAAAAGATATGAACAGACACTTCACAAAAGAAGACATCCGAGCAGCCAACAGACACATGAAGAAATGTTCTACCTCACTAATCATCAGGGAGATGCAAATCAAAACCACACTGAGGTACCACCTAACTCTAGTCAGAATGGCAATTATCAACAACTCAAAAAATGACTGCTGCTGGAGAGGGTGTGGCAAAAAAGGAACACTTCTACACTCTTGGTGGGAGTGTAAACTAGTGAAACCTCTGTGGAAAGCAGTGTGGTGATTCCTAAAAGCTCTAAATATAAATCTCCCATATGACCCCGCAATCCCCCTACTGGGAATATATCCCAAAGAACTCAAATCACTCTATAAAAAAGGTACCTGCACATGTATGTTTATTGCAGTGTTGTTCACAATAGCAAGAACCTGGAAACAACCATACTGCCCATCAAAAGAGGACTGGATTAAAAAAATGTAGTACATATACACGATAGAATACTATGCAGTCATAAAAAAGAACAAAATCATGAATTTTGGAGCAACCTGGATGAAACTAGAGTCTATAATACTGTGTGACCTCTCACAGAAACAAAGATCCGAGTATCACATGTTCTCACTCATATAATGGATCTTGAACATCCAATGTATACTATAAAAAAATGACTGACGGTACTGGGAAACTATGGGGGGGAAGGCAGATGGGA
>NW_007224223.1:0-6798 GCF_000164805.1 Carlito syrichta | reverse complement strand
AAAAAAGGTACCTGCACATGTATGTTTATTGCAGTGTTGTTCACAATAGCAAGAACCTGGAAACAACCATACTGCCCATCAAAAGAGGACTGGATTAAAAAAATGTAGTACATATACACGATAGAATACTATGCAGCCATAAAAAAGAACAAAATCATGAATTTTGGAGCAACCTGGATGAAACTAGAGTCTATAATACTGTGTGACCTCTCACAGAAACAAAGATCCGAGTATCACATGTTCTCACTCATATAATGGATCTTGAACATCCAATGTAATACTATAAAAAAATGACTGACGGTACTGGGAAACTATGGGGGGAAGGCAGATGGTATTAACAGTAGCAAATATCTGTCTGGGGATGGGGAAACACCTCTTATCAACAGGGTGCCTGAATGACACGTAATTGTATACCTAACCCTTAACTGTACCCCAAAACATCATAATAAAAAATATTGATAAAAAAAAAGCTGCAGGTAATTCTGTCTCTGGGTGTGGATTTCAATCCCTCCTTCCTGGTAAACACTGCATCCTCTGAGATGTACGTCATGCTCCCTAACATTGCCTGCTGAGGTAGATGCCAGGATGAAGGGGGTCAGAGGGATTGGGAGACTGGGTGACTGGGAAAGAATTGCTAATGTCCTTTCTCAAAATAATGGCAGAAATCTATGCCCTGCCTTCTTTCCCTCTCCAGGAGAACTGACCATCAAGATGTCTATATATTTCAATAGAAAGCAGACACCAGAAATGGTTTGTTCACTAAAAAATACAAATGAAATATTCCACTTTCCCCAGAGTCATATGTATTCATTCTTAAATAACCTTCTGCAGAATAACTCATAGTGAGTCAGAGGGGCCAGCCGAGACAAATCCTTGTCATGGCGTTTTCTTCAAGGAGTGTGGAGGAGAGAGGACACTGACATCTTTCAGCGGCCGTGTGGCTTCCAAACCTCTAAAATCCCTTGCCTACTTTTCGGTCTTGGAATAGTCTAAATCTAAAATTGGCTGTCAAATATGCTCAACGTACAAAGATACTGCCTAGTTCATACACCCAAATTCCACTCCAAGAAACTGCATGTGGGCTTATTCTTTGTACCATGCATGATGACTGGATATCAACCTCAGTGCTGCATGAGTTCATGCTGAAACTGTTTCACATGAGTGACATTATGCTCACCAAATCATTTCATCCTAGGGCAAGGGGAGAATTTACCACAAAGAGAAATATCTGTCTCTACCCTAAGGATCATAAGGAATCTCAGATCTTCTTCTGAGATTCCATAAATTGGGCGTTTTTCAGCCTGAAACCTTTTAAGATCGAGTCTCCTTGAGGTTTCTATTACTTTTGCATTAATGATAAACTCGCAAAATGTAAGATTCTGCTCTACTGAATAATACATTATGGATGACATATAATTTAGAAATACGCTTCATAACATTTCTAAGCAAATAAATTGCAGGAATTCCGGGTAAATGTAGCAGATTAGACACATTCTCGCCTATGCTGTTTCCTTCTGGAAATCCTACTAAAACCAATTTTTAAAAGAAGTGTAAGTTCACAGACAAGTGAATGATCGAGGAGACTTTAGAGGATGAATGACATTAACAAATATTTGGACTCAACAAAGCAGAACAATGGTAAAAACTGACTTCGCAGAGCAGAAGAAACTGAATCCTAAAAGGATTTTTCACTGAAGAACCTTGGAAAGGACAGAGTCCCACAGTGGAGCAAACACGACTCGGAACCAGGAAGGCTGACTGACAGCTAGAGTCAAGGGTGCTTAGACACCCAGGATTGCCTCTCTACCATGCTTGTTCATCTTTTTATTGTTGCATAATATATGTTTTCAGGATACATGTGATAATTTAATACAATCATATAATGTGTAAAGATCAAATAAGTATGATTGGAATATCCATCACCTTAAATATTTGTCTTTTTTATCCTAAGAACATTTGGATTTTTTTCTTCTAGTTATTGTGAAATATATGATGGATTATTGTAAACTATAGTCATCCTGTTTATCTATTAAACACTAAGTCTTATTTCTTCTGTGTACTTCAGTGTATTTTGGCCAGGCCTGGTGGCTCATGCCTGTTATCCCAGTACTTTGTGAGGCTGAGGCGGGAGGATTGCTCAAGCCAAGGAGTTTGAGACCAGCCTGAGCAGCATTACATGACCCTGTCTCTAGAAAAAGAAAATAATAATAATAATAATAATAATAATAAATGTAGCCAGGTGTGGTGATGCATACATATAGTCCCAGCTACTAGGGAAACTGAAACAGAAGGATGACTTGAGCCCAGGAGGTCGAAGCTGCTGTGAGCGGCCACTGCACTACAGTCTGGGTGACAGAGTGAGACTCCAATTCAAAAAAAAAAATATGTGCTAGCATTCTTCCAAAGCAAGATTTGCTAGGGATCATCTATCCAACAACATATCTGGTGGGCAGTGAAAAGAATAACAATTTTCCTCTAAATACTTTCTTTCCAGAAGTAATGTTTAAGTAATATGCATTGAGGTCTGTGACACAAATATGCCTTAGAAAACCCTGTGGAAGGAAGGCCTTGGGACTAGAGGTGTACAAAAGGCAATTGATGTTTGTGTGCTCACTCCGTGACCAACACAGTTTGCCCTTTTCAGCCTCACCACATGGCTCATTGCCCCTAGTGTTAGAGTCCAGTCACATCTGGGTTTTCCCTGGTACAAGCTGACAGCTCAGCTTCTGAGACTGGACTACTCACAGCCTTCTGGCACGTGGTAAAAGCAGGGTCAAGCCCCAGAAGAGAGCCACCCATGTCATCTGATGGAAAACTGAGCCACTAGCATGTCTCATCTACCCTAGTTTGAGGTGGCTAGACAGCATTGTCCCTAGGTAGTGTCTCTGAGAGAATGTTTGACCTTTAAAGCAGCTGAGCTGGTCAAATAATTGAATTCTCTGCAGGCGAGTCTACTTGGACCCAGCTTCCTAGAAAAGTAATGGGGTGTTGTGGAAACAGACATCTTCTTTCTCTTTGTGTTGGTTGGCTGCTGAGGCAGCCAGGTGGAGAAATGAAACATGAGCAATAGAAATTATCCAGAGGATTTAGGGATCGCTAGGTATATCTGACCAATCAGCAGGTTTCTCAGCCCCGAATCCTGGGCATCTTCTCAGGTATCATCTAGTCATTCATATAAAGCCAGCAGCTTGTAGAAATGGATCAAAAAGATGATCGACAAATACCGCCTTGCCAAAAATTGCCCTTTAACTTTGATTTTGAGGCACAAGTTCCTGGATCAAACTGTAGTGGCCAAAAGTTCAATCTCAAAACTTATATATCTTTTTTCTGTCTTCCCTGGTGAGACACCCTTTCCCAGCCTGTTCCTCCACCCCACAAGTAAATAAGCCCCAGAAAAGTCAATTCACCAGTCCCTCCTGTGGGAAAGCCCAACGTTTGAACAATAATCATCCTTTATTTTATTTTTTTGAGTCAGAGTCTCACTCTGTTGCGCAGGCTGGAGTGCAGTGGCACGTTCAAGGCCACTACAGCCTCAATCCTGGGATCAGTCAATCCTTCCGTCTCAGCCTTCCAGGTAGCTGGAACTACAGGCACAAGCCACTACACCAGGCTAATTTTTTGATTTATTGTAGAGATGAGGTCTTGTCAAGTTGCCCAGGTTGGTCTCGAACTCGTGGAATCAGGCAATTCTCTCACTTTGGCCTCCCAGAGTGCTGGGATTTTAAGTATGTGCCACAGTGCCATTATCTTTCTTAGGCAAAAACTGCAGTCCTGCTACACAATAGATTCTTCTGTGTACATTATCCGTCATGTGTCTACACCCTATACCTCACAAGAGGTTAGTGATATGTCTCACACAATGCTTTTCCTGACTTTATTTATTTTAAACATCCAGACCATATCCATGAAGCCAAAACCTGATTTATGTTTCCAAGTGTGCAATTATGTGGACTACATTTTAGAGAGGTGAATGCATTTAAAAACGTGACTAAGTATGGCTGAAAAGATTCTCTTTTTTCCTTGTTTCTCATTGAAATGGACTCTATAAATATTTGTTGTAAAGAAAACTGCTTACTACAGTGGAAAATAAGAAAAGTAGTAGTTTGGAGGTAGTAATCACGTTTATGTAACCTTTGCTTAGACTCGAAAAAATGTATGTCCAATGGTTATAGATTTAAAATGCAGTCGTCTCCAACTTGCTTAGCTTACATTCCAGAAAACACTCGCAAAATGCAATCTCATTCATCTGTTTCCTGGTAGCTATCTCTTGTTCCTTGTGTATTCTTAAATACAATATTGGAATTCAATAAGGGTAGTATTTTAGAAATGGGCTAAAGTAAAATGAGTGATCTAACCTATCGTCAGTTTTTTCATGATTGATTTGGAAAAGGTAATTTTGCGATTAGTTCATTTTAATTCAGTCCACCGAACCTGCAGTTATGATCATCATTATTCTGCAAATGGGTGGGACAGTCATAGTATCAAAGGTCCTTTCCCATTCTATTCACTAAAGTGTTTATACGTGTCAGACCTCATGTTGGACTTGAAGAAGTATAACAGTCATTACTATAGGTTGTTTTGTTTTGTTTTCAGATGAATACATTTATTTAGAGGATCCAGGATGGCTGTAGATCTCATGGTGCTTTAACATAATCACTCTGTAAATACCAATAACTGCACAGCACAGTGACTAAGACCACAGTTTGTAGGGTTGGAGATTTCCTTCTGACAGTGGGACAACAGTGGGCAATCTACTTAATATCATTTTTTTTTTTTTTTTGAGTTGGAGTCTCACTCAGTAGCCCAGACTGGAGTGCAGTGGCCGCTCCCGGCCACCGCAGCCTCGACCTGCTGGGCTCCGGCGATCCTTCCGCCTCCGCCTTCCGAGTAGCCGGAATAACAGGAGTGCGCTACCACACCCGGCTGATTTTTTTTTGATTTATTGTAGAGATGAGGTCTCGCTGCCCAGGCGGGTCTCGAACCCGCGGGCTCAGGCAATCCACTCACCTCAGCCTCCCAAAGGCATGGGATTACAGGCTGAGCCACCGAGCCCGGCTACTTAATATCTTTAAGCTTCAATTTATCCACCTTTAAAATAGGAATGGTATTATTTCTCTCCATAGTTTGTTCTAAAGATTAAATGAGATAATATGTATGGCATAAATTAGTGTCTTGCATTGCAAGGAGTAAGCGTTTATGAAATGTGAGCTATTGTTGCTGTGATTATTTAAATACATCACCAGAATTAACATTATGTGAGGTCCCACTGAGAGATCAACCCCCTTGGAATATTCCTTGACTGTTTCTGAGTTACTGACTCTCATTTGCATAAGAACAGGCACTGCTGGTTTTAACAAATGGGGATCTTTTATGTGCATAAATAATGATCTCAAATGTATTGCTTGTTGTTTGAATAAATTCTGATTTCAAAAATGACTATTGGGAAATTTGAAATTTATACCAATATCAGTATAACGGTAACATTCCTCAAACATCTGAAATCTAATTTTTTTGTGTGTCACTTTGCAGTAAGAAACATATATTTGTTTAAGTGAATGGTGGTCTAAAACTGTTTGAGCTAAAGAAAATCATTTTAAAAATTTAAACCATTTACTTTTTCAACAAAACACATTTATGAATGCAACATTGGCAGATATTAAACTAGATCTTTTTTATAATTAATGACAAAAGATAGAACAAAATAGCAAAATGTTGAGAAAAAATGATGCTGTATCTTGTACATAAATATGTAACATCTGAAAAATATGCATTAGGACAGAGTTGGGGAGCATAAATTCCATGCTTTAATGTTTCAAAATTTTAATTTAAAAGGAGGAAATATTTAATGCTCCCACCAAAAGCACTTACATAAATGTGACATGTGATTGAAACACACTTTCTAAAATGCATTTTAAATGCAGATTTTCTTTAAAATAAGGTAAATCCTTATTATCCTCAGTGCTTTGTCTATATGTTTACCCTAAAAGCCACATGAGACCACAGCCGGGAAATGATATTTCATGTCCTTTTTCATCTGACACATAAGGAAAATGTTGTCAGCCATATCTATAACATGGCATGAGGAACAAAAAATAAAAGTAGTGGCTTGTAACTGAAGGAATCCTATGAATACTTATCAGCTGAAATGCCGTTGGCTAACTCCAAATAAATGTGGAACTAAATGGAATTTTATACCTGACAAGTTGCTTTGCATTGTTTCTTTGTCAACATTCAACATGCCAAATAGTAAAAAACACCAATATATTTTGGGAGCAGCAATGGAGGCCTGACTGCTGACAAAGTCCAGGGGGCTGAAGACCCCAGGTTGCAAAGTGAACCTAGGCAGCTGAGACCCTTGCTTCTTCTACTTTTGTTATTAGTGCAGCTGAAAAGTTCTGAACAGTCTGAGGATGGAAAGCAAAATTCCACTCATGCCTCCACTACCCCTTGCAAAAAGGCAAGAGGGGAATTCATGAAAAATTACCTTCCCTTCATTTGAGTTCCTCCCTAGGTTTCCACGTCCCCAGCCTCCTGGTATTAAACCATACAATCATGTGATTAAACATTGTAGTTGGGAAAATTGTTAAAAAATCAGAAAGTGCTCGATTTAATGTTTGTCACGGAACTCATTGGCCTTGCCAGGAAATTATCAATAGATATTTTAAATATCATGTGTGGGTAGATAATTACTTGTAAGATTTTATTTCTTCTGATTGGTGACTAATTGGAGAAATTTGAGAAGCTACAGTTTGTATTTTTAGGAAGAATGCCAATGCAAAAATTATATTTACTTAATTT
>NW_007224222.1:0-720 GCF_000164805.1 Carlito syrichta | reverse complement strand
ATGTGGAACTAAATGGAATTTTATACCTGACAAGTTGCTTTGCATTGTTTCTTTGTCAACATTCAACATGCCAAATAGTAAAAAACACCAATATATTTTGGGAGCAGCAATGGAGGCCTGACTGCTGACAAAGTCCAGGGGACTGAAGACCCCAGGTTGCAAAGTGAACCTAGGCAGCTGAGACCCTTGCTTCTTCTACTTTTGTTATTAGTGCAGCCGAAAAGTTCTGAACAGTCTGAGGATGGAAAGCAAAATTCCACTCATGCCTCCACTACCCCTTGCAAAAAGGCAAGAGGGGAATTCATGAAAAATTACCTTCCCTTCATTTGAGTTCCTCCCTAGGTTTCCACGTCCCCAGCCTCCTGGTATTAAACCATACAATCATGTGATTAAACATTGTAGTTGGGAAAATTGTTAAAAAATCAGAAAGTGCTCGATTTAATGTTTGTCACGGAACTCATTGGCCTTGCCAGGAAATTATCAATAGATATTTTAAATATCATGTGTGGGTAGATAATTACTTGTAAGATTTTATTTCTTCTGATTGGTGACTAATTGGAGAAATTTGAGAAGCTACAGTTTGTATTTTTAGGAAGAATGCCAATGCAAAAATTATATTTACTTAATTTCTTAATTTCTACTTGTTACTATTATTATTATGCTTAAAAAATTAACAATCCATAAATATTAGAGCACCCTTGCCTTTACTTCCCTTTGTTA
>NW_007224221.1:0-744 GCF_000164805.1 Carlito syrichta | reverse complement strand
CGCCTCCACTACCCCTTGCAAAAAGGCAAGAGGGGAATTCATGAAAAATTACCTTCCCTTCATTTGAGTTCCTCCCTAGGTTTCCACGTCCCCAGCCTCCTGGTATTAAACCATACAATCATGTGATTAAACATTGTAGTTGGGAAAATTGTTAAAAAATCAGAAAGTGCTCGATTTAATGTTTGTCACGGAACTCATTGGCCTTGCCAGGAAATTATCAATAGATATTTTAAATATCATGTGTGGGTAGATAATTACTTGTAAGATTTTATTTCTTCTGATTGGTGACTAATTGGAGAAATTTGAGAAGCTACAGTTTGTATTTTTAGGAAGAATGCCAATGCAAAAATTATATTTACTTAATTTCTTAATTTCTACTTGTTACTATTATTATTATGCTTGAAAAATTAACAATCCCATAAATATTAGAGCACCCTTGCCTTTACTTCCCTTTGTTAAGGAGGTTTGTAATTCTGGTTAGGGATTGTGACTGAGATGACTTGAGCCTGAGAGGCCTTTTGTTTTGCAAACGTTGAAGCTCATTCTCCCTGGCAGGAAATAATTAATGCAGACTGTAACACCAGGTGTGAAATTAGGGAAAACTAGTTAGGCCAATCCTTCAGTCTTCCAAGTAGCTGGAACTACAGACACATGCCACCATGCCTGACTAGTTTCTGTAATTTGTTTTAGAGATGAAGTCTCATCAAGTTGCCCAGGCTGGTCTTAAACCCATGGACATTGTCA
>NW_007224220.1:0-7170 GCF_000164805.1 Carlito syrichta | reverse complement strand
AGTATCACATGTTCTCACTCATATAATGGATCTTGAACATCCAATGTAATACTATAAAAAAATGACTGACGGTACTGGGAAACTATGGGGGGAAGGCAGATGGGATTAACAGTAGCAAATATCTGTCTGGGGATGGGGAAACACCTCTTATCAACAGGGTGCCTGAATGACACGTAATTGTATACCTAACCCTTAACTGTACCCCAAAACATCATAATAAAAAATATTGATAAAAAAAAAGCTGCAGGTAATTCTGTCTCTGGGTGTGGATTTCAATCCCTCCTTCCTGGTAAACACTGCATCCTCTGAGATGTACGTCATGCTCCCTAACATTGCCTGCTGAGGTAGATGCCAGGATGAAGGGGGTCAGAGGGATTGGGAGACTGGGTGACTGGGAAAGAATTGCTAATGTCCTTTCTCAAAATAATGGCAGAAATCTATGCCCTGCCTTCTTTCCCTCTCCAGGAGAACTGACCATCAAGATGTCTATATATTTCAATAGAAAGCAGACACCAGAAATGGTTTGTTCACTAAAAAATACAAATGAAATATTCCACTTTCCCCAGAGTCATATGTATTCATTCTTAAATAACCTTCTGCAGAATAACTCATAGTGAGTCAGAGGGGCCAGCCGAGACAAATCCTTGTCATGGCGTTTTCTTCAAGGAGTGTGGAGGAGAGAGGACACTGACATCTTTCAGCGGCCGTGTGGCTTCCAAACCTCTAAAATCCCTTGCCTACTTTTCGGTCTTGGAATAGTCTAAATCTAAAATTGGCTGTCAAATATGCTCAACGTACAAAGATACTGCCTAGTTCATACACCCAAATTCCACTCCAAGAAACTGCATGTGGGCTTATTCTTTGTACCATGCATGATGACTGGATATCAACCTCAGTGCTGCATGAGTTCATGCTGAAACTGTTTCACATGAGTGACATTATGCTCACCAAATCATTTCATCCTAGGGCAAGGGGAGAATTTACCACAAAGAGAAATATCTGTCTCTACCCTAAGGATCATAAGGAATCTCAGATCTTCTTCTGAGATTCCATAAATTGGGCGTTTTTCAGCCTGAAACCTTTTAAGATCGAGTCTCCTTGAGGTTTCTATTACTTTTGCATTAATGATAAACTCGCAAAATGTAAGATTCTGCTCTACTGAATAATACATTATGGATGACATATAATTTAGAAATACGCTTCATAACATTTCTAAGCAAATAAATTGCAGGAATTCCGGGTAAATGTAGCAGATTAGACACATTCTCGCCTATGCTGTTTCCTTCTGGAAATCCTACTAAAACCAATTTTTAAAAGAAGTGTAAGTTCACAGACAAGTGAATGATCGAGGAGACTTTAGAGGATGAATGACATTAACAAATATTTGGACTCAACAAAGCAGAACAATGGTAAAAACTGACTTCGCAGAGCAGAAGAAACTGAATCCTAAAAGGATTTTTCACTGAAGAACCTTGGAAAGGACAGAGTCCCACAGTGGAGCAAACACGACTCGGAACCAGGAAGGCTGACTGACAGCTAGAGTCAAGGGTGCTTAGACACCCAGGATTGCCTCTCTACCATGCTTGTTCATCTTTTTATTGTTGCATAATATATGTTTTCAGGATACATGTGATAATTTAATACAATCATATAATGTGTAAAGATCAAATAAGTATGATTGGAATATCCATCACCTTAAATATTTGTCTTTTTTATCCTAAGAACATTTGGATTTTTTTCTTCTAGTTATTGTGAAATATATGATGGATTATTGTAAACTATAGTCATCCTGTTTATCTATTAAACACTAAGTCTTATTTCTTCTGTGTACTTCAGTGTATTTTGGCCAGGCCTGGTGGCTCATGCCTGTTATCCCAGTACTTTGTGAGGCTGAGGCGGGAGGATTGCTCAAGCCAAGGAGTTTGAGACCAGCCTGAGCAGCATTACATGACCCTGTCTCTAGAAAAAGAAAATAATAATAATAATAATAATAATAATAAATGTAGCCAGGTGTGGTGATGCATACATATAGTCCCAGCTACTAGGGAAACTGAAACAGAAGGATGACTTGAGCCCAGGAGGTCGAAGCTGCTGTGAGCGGCCACTGCACTACAGTCTGGGTGACAGAGTGAGACTCCAATTCAAAAAAAAAAATATGTGCTAGCATTCTTCCAAAGCAAGATTTGCTAGGGATCATCTATCCAACAACATATCTGGTGGGCAGTGAAAAGAATAACAATTTTCCTCTAAATACTTTCTTTCCAGAAGTAATGTTTAAGTAATATGCAGTGAGGTCTGTGACACAAATATGCCTTAGAAAACCCTGTGGAAGGAAGGCCTTGGGACTAGAGGTGTACAAAAGGCAATTGATGTTTGTGTGCTCACTCCGTGACCAACACAGTTTGCCCTTTTCAGCCTCACCACATGGCTCATTGCCCCTAGTGTTAGAGTCCAGTCACATCTGGGTTTTCCCTGGTACAAGCTGACAGCTCAGCTTCTGAGACTGGACTACTCACAGCCTTCTGGCACGTGGTAAAAGCAGGGTCAAGCCCCAGAAGAGAGCCACCCATGTCATCTGATGGAAAACTGAGCCACTAGCATGTCTCATCTACCCTAGTTTGAGGTGGCTAGACAGCATTGTCCCTAGGTAGTGTCTCTGAGAGAATGTTTGACCTTTAAAGCAGCTGAGCTGGTCAAATAATTGAATTCTCTGCAGGCGAGTCTACTTGGACCCAGCTTCCTAGAAAAGTAATGGGGTGTTGTGGAAACAGACATCTTCTTTCTCTTTGTGTTGGTTGGCTGCTGAGGCAGCCAGGTGGAGAAATGAAACATGAGCAATAGAAATTATCCAGAGGATTTAGGGATCGCTAGGTATATCTGACCAATCAGCAGGTTTCTCAGCCCCGAATCCTGGGCATCTTCTCAGGTATCATCTAGTCATTCATATAAAGCCAGCAGCTTGTAGAAATGGATCAAAAAGATGATCGACAAATACCGCCTTGCCAAAAATTGCCCTTTAACTTTGATTTTGAGGCACAAGTTCCTGGATCAAACTGTAGTGGCCAAAAGTTCAATCTCAAAACTTATATATCTTTTTTCTGTCTTCCCTGGTGAGACACCCTTTCCCAGCCTGTTCCTCCACCCCACAAGTAAATAAGCCCCAGAAAAGTCAATTCACCAGTCCCTCCTGTGGGAAAGCCCAACGTTTGAACAATAATCATCCTTTATTTTATTTTTTTGAGTCAGAGTCTCACTCTGTTGCGCAGGCTGGAGTGCAGTGGCACGTTCAAGGCCACTACAGCCTCAATCCTGGGATCAGTCAATCCTTCCGTCTCAGCCTTCCAGGTAGCTGGAACTACAGGCACAAGCCACTACACCAGGCTAATTTTTTGATTTATTGTAGAGATGAGGTCTTGTCAAGTTGCCCAGGTTGGTCTCGAACTCGTGGAATCAGGCAATTCTCTCACTTTGGCCTCCCAGAGTGCTGGGATTTTAAGTATGTGCCACAGTGCCATTATCTTTCTTAGGCAAAAACTGCAGTCCTGCTACACAATAGATTCTTCTGTGTACATTATCCGTCATGTGTCTACACCCTATACCTCACAAGAGGTTAGTGATATGTCTCACACAATGCTTTTCCTGACTTTATTTATTTTAAACATCCAGACCATATCCATGAAGCCAAAACCTGATTTATGTTTCCAAGTGTGCAATTATGTGGACTACATTTTAGAGAGGTGAATGCATTTAAAAACGTGACTAAGTATGGCTGAAAAGATTCTCTTTTTTCCTTGTTTCTCATTGAAAAGGACTCTATAAATATTTGTTGTAAAGAAAACTGCTTACTACAGTGGAAAATAAGAAAAATAGTAGTTTGGAGGTAGTAATCACGTTTATGTAACCTTTGCTTAGACTCGAAAAAATGTATGTCCAATGGGTTATAGATTTAAAATGCAGTCGTCTCCAACTTGCTTAGCTTACATTCCAGAAACACTCGCAAAATGCAATCTCATTCATCTGTTTCCTGGTAGCTATCTCTTGTTCCTTGTGTATTCTTAAATACAATATTGGAATTCAATAAGGGTAGTATTTTAGAAATGGGCTAAAGTAAAATGAGTGATCTAACCTATCGTCAGTTTTTTCATGATTGATTTGGAAAAGGTAATTTTGCGATTAGTTCATTTTAATTCAGTCCACCGAACCTGCAGTTATGATCATCATTATTCTGCAAATGGGTGGGACAGTCATAGTATCAAAGGTCCTTTCCCATTCTATTCACTAAAGTGTTTATACGTGTCAGACCTCATGTTGGACTTGAAGAAGTATAACAGTCATTACTATAGGTTGTTTTGTTTTGTTTTCAGATGAATACATTTATTTAGAGGATCCAGGATGGCTGTAGATCTCATGGTGCTTTAACATAATCACTCTGTAAATACCAATAACTGCACAGCACAGTGACTAAGACCACAGTTTGTAGGGTTGGAGATTTCCTTCTGACAGTGGGACAACAGTGGGCAATCTACTTAATATCATTTTTTTTTTTTTTTTGAGTTGGAGTCTCACTCAGTAGCCCAGACTGGAGTGCAGTGGCCGCTCCCGGCCACCGCAGCCTCGACCTGCTGGGCTCCGGCGATCCTTCCGCCTCCGCCTTCCGAGTAGCCGGAATAACAGGAGTGCGCTACCACACCCGGCTGATTTTTTTTTGATTTATTGTAGAGATGAGGTCTCGCTGCCCAGGCGGGTCTCGAACCCGCGGGCTCAGGCAATCCACTCACCTCAGCCTCCCAAAGGCATGGGATTACAGGCTGAGCCACCGAGCCCGGCTACTTAATATCTTTAAGCTTCAATTTATCCACCTTTAAAATAGGAATGGTATTATTTCTCTCCATAGTTTGTTCTAAAGATTAAATGAGATAATATGTATGGCATAAATTAGTGTCTTGCATTGCAAGGAGTAAGCGTTTATGAAATGTGAGCTATTGTTGCTGTGATTATTTAAATACATCACCAGAATTAACATTATGTGAGGTCCCACTGAGAGATCAACCCCCTTGGAATATTCCTTGACTGTTTCTGAGTTACTGACTCTCATTTGCATAAGAACAGGCACTGCTGGTTTTAACAAATGGGGATCTTTTATGTGCATAAATAATGATCTCAAATGTATTGCTTGTTGTTTGAATAAATTCTGATTTCAAAAATGACTATTGGGAAATTTGAAATTTATACCAATATCAGTATAACGGTAACATTCCTCAAACATCTGAAATCTAATTTTTTTGTGTGTCACTTTGCAGTAAGAAACATATATTTGTTTAAGTGAATGGTGGTCTAAAACTGTTTGAGCTAAAGAAAATCATTTTAAAAATTTAAACCATTTACTTTTTCAACAAAACACATTTATGAATGCAACATTGGCAGATATTAAACTAGATCTTTTTTATAATTAATGACAAAAGATAGAACAAAATAGCAAAATGTTGAGAAAAAATGATGCTGTATCTTGTACATAAATATGTAACATCTGAAAAATATGCATTAGGACAGAGTTGGGGAGCATAAATTCCATGCTTTAATGTTTCAAAATTTTAATTTAAAAGGAGGAAATATTTAATGCTCCCACCAAAAGCACTTACATAAATGTGACATGTGATTGAAACACACTTTCTAAAATGCATTTTAAATGCAGATTTTCTTTAAAATAAGGTAAATCCTTATTATCCTCAGTGCTTTGTCTATATGTTTACCCTAAAAGCCACATGAGACCACAGCCGGGAAATGATATTTCATGTCCTTTTTCATCTGACACATAAGGAAAATGTTGTCAGCCATATCTATAACATGGCATGAGGAACAAAAAATAAAAGTAGTGGCTTGTAACTGAAGGAATCCTATGAATACTTATCAGCTGAAATGCCGTTGGCTAACTCCAAATAAATGTGGAACTAAATGGAATTTTATACCTGACAAGTTGCTTTGCATTGTTTCTTTGTCAACATTCAACATGCCAAATAGTAAAAAACACCAATATATTTTGGGAGCAGCAATGGAGGCCTGACTGCTGACAAAGTCCAGGGGGCTGAAGACCCCAGGTTGCAAAGTGAACCTAGGCAGCTGAGACCCTTGCTTCTTCTACTTTTGTTATTAGTGCAGCTGAAAAGTTCTGAACAGTCTGAGGATGGAAAGCAAAATTCCACTCATGCCTCCACTACCCCTTGCAAAAAGGCAAGAGGGGAATTCATGAAAAATTACCTTCCCTTCATTTGAGTTCCTCCCTAGGTTTCCACGTCCCCAGCCTCCTGGTATTAAACCATACAATCATGTGATTAAACATTGTAGTTGGGAAAATTGTTAAAAAATCAGAAAGTGCTCGATTCATGTTTGTCACGGAACTCATTGGCCTTGCCAGGAAATTATCAATAGATATTTTAAATATCATGTGTGGGTAGATAATTACTTGTAAGATTTTATTTCTTCTGATTGGTGACTAATTGGAGAAATTTGAGAAGCTACAGTTTGTATTTTTAGGAAGAATGCCAATGCAAAAATTATATTTACTTAATTTCTTAATTTCTACTTGTTACTATTATTATTATGCTTAAAAAATTAACAATCCCATAAATATTAGAGCACCCTTGCCTTTACTTCCCTTTGTTAAGGAGGTTTGTAATTCTGGTTAGGGATTGTGACTGAGATGACTTGAGCCTGAGAGGCCTTTTGTTTTGCAAACGTTGAAGCTCATTCTCCCTGGCAGGAAATAATTAATGCAGACTGTAAACACCAGGTGTGAAATTAGGGAAAACTAGTTAGGCCAATCCTTCAGTCTTCCAAGTAGCTGGAACTACAGACACATGCCACCATGCCTGACTAGTTTCTGTAATTTGTTTTAGAGATGAAGTCTCATCAAGTTGCCCAGGCTGGTCTTAAACCCATGGACATTGTCAATCCTCTTGCCTTGGCCTCCCAAAGTGCTTGGATTACAGGTTGAGCCATTGCACCTGGCCAGACTTTTCATCTCTTAAACTCATATCTCCTAAGATTCCTCCACACCTGATCATTGCCTCAAACAAAATAAAGACCCTGGAACTGAAGTAATTCAGTCAGAAATGGAACCTTCCCATGTCTCTTCTCCGTGAATGGAGTGAGGAGTATCTTAGGAAAACAGCC
>NW_007224219.1:0-782 GCF_000164805.1 Carlito syrichta | reverse complement strand
GTCTATGTTTCAGTCCTTGAAACCTTGTGGAATCGTGGGGGTTGAGGGCCGGGTTGGGAGAGGGAGACAGAGCAGGCCAGGGCCCATGGCAAACCCTCCCTAAAATAGACTGACTGAGCAGCCACCTCCTGACAATTCCTCAGAGCCAGGAACCACCCCACTGTCAGCCTCACTGGCATGGGGAAGTGGTACCATGTCAGACTGCCCTCAGGTACTTCAGGAGCCTTGCTCACAGGGCTTGTGTGCATAGTGGCCTGTGACTGGGACTGAGCTTTCCCTGGACACCTCTTGGGAGATAAATGTGGGGCTGAGGCCAGGCTACTCCAGGGCAGTGAGGGATCCCCTGACTCTTGGGCTTTGTCATTCTCCCTCCTAAGGCTGCTCAGCAAACCCCTCATCTTCACCCAGCCTCTTCCCCAGAGACCCAGACCTGAGATATCTAACAAACGATGTTCCAGGAAAGTGGGCAACCTAGCTCTTGGTAGAAGGGCTGCTTAGTCCAAGATGGTTTGTTGGCTCAAGGCAGAGTCTCAGGAACCAGACAAGCTGCTGCTACTTCCTCATCAGTGACCCTCTCCTGTAAGTCCCCATGCCCCCACCAACCTCCCCTGTGAGATTGCCTTGGCTGAGGACAAAAACTGTCAACTCAAAACAACAAATAATCTTTCAGCTCGTCTCTACAATAAATAAAAAATTAGCCGGGCGTGGTAGTGCACACCTGTAGTTCTGGCTACTTGGAAGGCTGAGGTGGAAGGATCACTGGAGCCCAGCAGGTCGACACT
>NW_007224218.1:0-1142 GCF_000164805.1 Carlito syrichta | reverse complement strand
TTTCTCTGCAGATTTAAAGCTATTATTTTATTGGATTTAGTTGCAGAGAATAAGTCTGTGATCAATCTGATTATTTTCATAGGTAGACAGGTACGTAGACTGGATTTGTTGTGTTCTTTTAATTTTTAATTTTCCTCTGAAAGCTTTCAGAATGCTTAGAAATGTCACTCGGTTTGGAACAGATGAGGTAGATCTACTTTGAATGACACCTCTTGGATCCCAGGTGGAATCCATCTCTCTTAGATGGTCTGATCCAAGTTCTGTAATGAAAAACTCGTTACCAAAATGTCTTCTGGGTCATCCCTCCCTTGGTATTTACCTATTGACTACAGGCTTATAATGCTTTAGCTAGCCCTCTTGAATCAGCAGAATGAGGCACATTTCGGCAAAAAAATCTGTGTTCACAGAAATTATTATGACATTTCATTATATACAATATTATCATCTGAAAAGCATAGGAATTCAAGTCACTATAAAAACCTTTCACAGAAAAATAACTTGGTTATAATTAGTTATAATTCATGCTGCTAAAAATATTTATGGGATAATCAGTAACATGTTAATGTATTTAACATCTTTAAGTTTGCAGTTGCATGAACCTTTTAAAAGGTCATAAATGATATCTAATAATATAAAACAAGAAATAAGACAAAGAATAATTGCAAAATGGTGATGAGTAGTAAGTGGTTTTTTAAGTGATACAAAGTTTCCTGTGGGGGGAATCCATTAAATCTGATCAATAATTTGTTTTCAGTAATGTGTTGTTAAAATCTATTTTCTGTGACCACTTATTCATAGTTTCTTTTTCCTACTATAAAGCAGGAATAGTTGGGGAATATATACTACCTGTAAGTTCTATATTAATGTCGTAATATTTCTCCAGTAGCCACTTTGCAATTTAGTAAAATAGATCGTACTTTAGATTCACCAAGGTCAGATAGTTTTGGTTTTGACTCTCAGCATCACTGTATAGCTTATCACCTTGACCTACTTAATCTCACTAAAACTTAGGCTTGGCATCTTCAAAACAGGGGAAATAATACCCTTACTGCTGTGTTGCAATGATAAAATGTTATGCCCTCTATAAGATGCTTGGCATTTAGTGTTTGCTCAATAAATGTCAGTTCCTCAATTTCCTTCTA
>NW_007224217.1:0-782 GCF_000164805.1 Carlito syrichta | reverse complement strand
TATAATTAGTTATAATTCATGCTGCTAAAAATATTTATGGGATAATCAGTAACATGTTAATGTATTTAACATCTTTAAGTTTGCAGTTGCATGAACCTTTTAAAAGGTCATAAATGATATCTAATAATATAAAACAAGAAATAAGACAAAGAATAATTGCAAAATGGTGATGAGTAGTAAGTGGTTTTTTAAGTGATACAAAGTTTCCTGTGGGGGGAATCCATTAAATCTGATCAATAATTTGTTTTCAGTAATGTGTTGTTAAAATCTATTTTCTGTGACCACTTATTCATAGTTTCTTTTTCCTACTATAAAGCAGGAATAGTTGGGGAATATATACTACCTGTAAGTTCTATATTAATGTCGTAATATTTCTCCAGTAGCCACTTTGCAATTTAGTAAAATAGATCGTACTTTAGATTCACCAAGGTCAGATAGTTTTGGTTTTGACTCTCAGCATCACTGTATAGCTTATCACCTTGACCTACTTAATCTCACTAAAACTTAGGCTTGGCATCTTCAAAACAGGGGAAATAATACCCTTACTGCTGTGTTGCAATGATAAAATGTTATGCCCTCTATAAGATGCTTGGCATTTAGTGTTTGCTCAATAAATGTCAGTTCCTCAATTTCCTTCTATCTGCTTTCTCTCCACATTTATCAGTCCAATCAAAAGCAAAATGTGACTGTCTTCCCTCTAAAAACAACATTAAAACTTTTTTAAAGTATATTAGTTTATTTTTTATTTTTATTAATGAACATGTTTATTTCCTTTTGTGAAA
>NW_007224216.1:0-1841 GCF_000164805.1 Carlito syrichta | reverse complement strand
GCGATTTTTAATTTCAAGGGCATATATTAGGAGCAGACACTCCTAGGTTATGTCATGAGGTCAAGTTCATTACTTCTAAAATTTCAGTGTATATATGAATTTTGGGGCAATTTGTTAGAACGTAGATTCTGATTCAGTATGAGTGAGATGAGGCCTACTTTTGAGATTCTACTTTTGTAACAAGTTCCTAATTTTTGCCAAGGCTACTGACTCATGGATTGCTTTTGTGTTGCAAGATCTAGACAATTTCTATGATTCATGACAGCGGCCTGCACTCTTAACCTTTCTCATTTTCTTGTGAATCTGATTATTGATAACAGAATAAATTCTCCCCAGAGTACATGGATGCATCCCTGCCAACTCATCACACCATCCTTTCTCTGGTTGGACTCCTCCACATTCCTCACTTCTGAGATCCTCCTATTGTTTCAACACCTCAAAATAGTTAGTTCCTCAAAATAGTTAACTTACAAACACTGCCACATTTGTAATTTATAGAAAGACTATGAAGTCAGTGCTATTTTTTTAGATTTACAAAAGTAAACTCAAGGTTCCAAGTACGTGTCAAAACTTGCTTAGGGAGTTTTCATGACTTGTCCAATCAGGACTCCCATGAATACTTTGATAGACATATGTATACAACTCTACTTAACTTTTAACTAAACCTCACAATACTCATATGTTGTATCATTATTTTCACATTAATGTAGAGAGGGATAAAACAGAAATTGAAATCACCTAGTTTGCCTGAGGGCAACAGAATATGGAATACAATTTATGATAATTCATTGTGAGTTATCACATTCCATATTCACTCATTTTATAAAATAGAAGCTATAATTGGTTCACAGAGGGATACATGTAAAGGCCTTTCTATGGATTACATGGTATGTTAACTTACCTAATGAACCCCTTTCAGAGGAAGCTGACTAACTTACTGAATCGTTGTGTCTGCTGCACTTTACTATGAAATACAAAAATTAAGGCAAAACTTAAAATTTTTATAAAACACAAAACCTGTAATATGATTCCAGAATGAAATGCTTTTAAAATGTCAATATAAATGTAAA
Source organism: Carlito syrichta (assembly GCF_000164805.1). NCBI lineage: Eukaryota > Metazoa > Chordata > Mammalia > Primates > Tarsiidae > Carlito > Carlito syrichta. Next base: position 771 of record NW_007224216.1, on the reverse strand, counting down.
TTTAAAACTTTTCCCCACATTTTAATTAGCATTACATTTCTAAATTCAATAAAATGCCCAACATTAGACAAAATTTTCTTTGCAATTCCTGTGACCTGTCTTTTAGGATCCCTAATGCTCTACTAAAGGAGAGAACACACAGAAAGGGAAGAAATTAAAGCCAGAAAATGAAAATGTACTCAATAACTCTGTACACATAATTATGTAGAAGTGAGACCTCAAGGAAACTTCCTAAACAGATGATTTAGGTCTTTTCAAAATGACATCAAGCAAATTATCTGAAGCATAGTTGAAGACAACATGTTTTATCAATGGTTATTTTTACAGTTTTTGCAATGTTTCTTCCATGGCACTATATGAATGAGATAAAATACATTCACTGTAGCAAATCTTAATGATCTTTACATTGTTTGGAGCTTATTGACAGGGTCTTCATCCTTTCAGGACAGTGAGGAAATATTCATTTTCCATGCCATTGCATAGGCACATCTCCAAGTACTTTCTGCTAAATGTAATGTTAATATGATTATCTTTAATTATTTTGATTTACCTCTCAGGTTGTACTTACTATATTTGAAGACAGGAAAACATGTAAATGTATCAGAGACAACAAAACAAGGGAAGGATACACTGCATAATTTTTGTAGCAGTTTTGGATCATAAATACAATTGGACTACTGTGCATCCTAAAAAGTTGAAAAGGATAAATACATATGTGTGATATCTGGAAAATATGTTTTATACTATATCTAGTAATATTATTCTTTATTT
>NW_007224215.1:0-813 GCF_000164805.1 Carlito syrichta | reverse complement strand
CGACTAGTACTTTCTAAGCATCTGATAGGTATTTTCTTGCTGCCTCTCACAACAGGTGCAAGAACTGAGTGTGTGGGTAGGGGAATGGTGGTGAAGATGAAGGTGAAACCTCTCCAGGGGACAGGATCCTGGACCCAACCCCAAAGAGTCTGATTTCATTGCTCTGGTGTGGGACCTTATCCTCCCCACGCCTGAGTGGTGTTTTTACAAGTCTCCAGAGGATTACACTGAACGTGCAGCCTGAGGTCAGAACCCCCGTCTTCCTCAAAGCTGCGCGTTTCTGTCATCACACACACAAAAGACAGTCGGCTCTGAGACAAGCAGATATGTTCTCATTTTTGGAAGTGATTAGAATAGGGCCACAGTTGAGCTCAGGTGACACTGTTACTGTCTGTGGTTGTTTTTCCAGAGCCTTTCTCTGTAATGCAAGATATATTAGTGTCCACAAAATAACGGTGCCTAGAAATGGGCTGTGCAGCCGAAGTGGATGAGTATAGCAATGCAGGGGCACTGACATCATTGGAGGGTCATTTGGGAGAGTGGAATGCCATAGCTGACTTTTAGGATACTAAAATTATGTATCGTGTCTGCCCAGATTTAGGCCACTGGTTTCATTTTATTAAAAAATACTTTATTTTTGTGGAGACAAGATCTTGCTACATTGCCCAGGCTGGTCTCAAACTTCTTGTCTCACGCGACCCATGACCATGCCTAACCCGCTGCTTTTCTTTTATATTCATGGTATCTGTGCCAGAAGCTTTGCCTGTTTTTACCCATACTGTGCTTTTCGGGGAACTCTTATCAAGTGGCTTC
>NW_007224214.1:0-1067 GCF_000164805.1 Carlito syrichta | reverse complement strand
CATCCCTTAGTTTATGGAATCAAATGTAACTAAAAGAATGAAGAATGGAATATTTCAGTCTCTGCTAGCTTTGTGAAATTAAGTTTGTATATATCTAATGTAACCTTTGTGATCATTATAATCAGGAGACTGCTGGTGTTGAGGGATATGTATATAGATGTTTAAGTTCAGGTAGGGTAACTACTGTGACAAGAAAGGAGAACCACAGCACATCACGGCATCATATCCAGGAAGGGTGGTTCTCACATAACAGCTTAGTGTGTGGTTGGGGCATGGGTAGGTGGTTTGTTCCAATAGGTATTAATTCAGGAACCCAGACTGCTGGCAGCTCAGCTATCTTCAGCTTTTTCCAAGGTATTCCTGAGAATCAGTGTTTAGCCATTGGCCAAGGAAAGAGCACAGAGGATGGCTTGTGAGCAGCTTTCACGGGAAAGGCCAAGAGAGGAAGTGGGAAGTGTCATTTCTTCTCACACACCATTGGCTAGAACTCAGGGACATGGCCACACTTAACTACAAGGGCAGTTAAGCATCGTGGTCAACTGTGCGCCAGGGAAGAAGAGGAAACTTACTTGATAGCCCCTGCCAATAAAGGTATTTTAAGAAATGCTTATATTGTAAGAGAATGCAGCGGTTTGAGTGTGTTTAACTGACTCTGTTGGTTTTCTTTCTTCATGGAAAGGGTTGTAGGGTCAGTCCAGTAAGCACATAATTAAAATGGTGCCACATTATTTATAAACAATGAGGAAGTATAAGTATAATATTACACTTGACTAGCATTCCTTTTGATATTGATAAAATAAAACAATGAACTACTGTTAAATTAGATTTGTAGTAAGTACCAACACAGAAGTCATACAACTTACTAATTTATCCATTGTTGTTAGATTTAGCTATAACATAAGGAATAGTTTACATCCATGACAGATAAAGACAATGCCATATTCAGTCAGTCTTGATTCTTCTTACAAATGTATTAACAAATCAAATTACTTCAATGGGGACTTATTAATCAATCAACAAATATGTGAGTATCCACCCCGGACAGAGCTCTCTTACATTGCTGAGAA
>NW_007224213.1:0-682 GCF_000164805.1 Carlito syrichta | reverse complement strand
GCTAGAACTCAGGGACATGGCCACACTTAACTACAAGGGCAGTTAAGCATCGTGGTCAACTGTGCGCCAGGGAAGAAGAGGAAACTTACTTGATAGCCCCTGCCAATAAAGGTATTTTAAGAAATGCTTATATTGTAAGAGAATGCAGCGGTTTGAGTGTGTTTAACTGACTCTGTTGGTTTTCTTTCTTCATGGAAAGGGTTGTAGGGTCAGTCCAGTAAGCACATAATTAAAATGGTGCCACATTATTTATAAACAATGAGGAAGTATAAGTATAATATTACACTTGACTAGCATTCCTTTTGATATTGATAAAATAAAACAATGAACTACTGTTAAATTAGATTTGTAGTAAGTACCAACACAGAAGTCATACAACTTACTAATTTATCCATTGTTGTTAGATTTAGCTATAACATAAGGAATAGTTTACATCCATGACAGATAAAGACAATGCCATATTCAGTCAGTCTTGATTCTTCTTACAAATGTATTAACAAATCAAATTACTTCAATGGGGACTTATTAATCAATCAACAAATATGTGAGTATCCACCCCGGACAGAGCTCTCTTACATTGCTGAGAATAAACCAAGCTAATCAGGAATAAAAACAAGAAATTAAAAAGGAAATCTGTAATATAAGATTATATTGTGCTTGTTTTGGCAGCACATATACTAAA
>NW_007224212.1:0-832 GCF_000164805.1 Carlito syrichta | reverse complement strand
ATTAGATTTGTAGTAAGTACCAACACAGAAGTCATACAACTTACTAATTTATCCATTGTTGTTAGATTTAGCTATAACATAAGGAATAGTTTACATCCATGACAGATAAAGACAATGCCATATTCAGTCAGTCTTGATTCTTCTTACAAATGTATTAACAAATCAAATTACTTCAATGGGGACTTATTAATCAATCAACAAATATGTGAGTATCCACCCCGGACAGAGCTCTCTTACATTGCTGAGAATAAACCAAGCTAATCAGGAATAAAAACAAGAAATTAAAAAGGAAATCTGTAATATAAGATTATATTGTGCTTGCTTTGGCAGCACATATACTAAAATTGGAACAATATAGACTAGGTTAGCAAAAAAAATTCTAAAATAAAAGTTGATTATGTGTTTGCTATGCAAAGCACATACTTTCTGTAGAGATGCAGCTTGAAATTGTCGACTGAACCTGTTCCTCTGGTGTGAAACAACAACACTAAGAACAAAGAAGCACAAATGTGAAAATAAAAAACACTTTAATTTACTATCACCAAAATCATGATACAACTTATAGAATTATCTAAAGTATAATGGCTTTTTCTTTTCTTTGTTCTGTTAACCGGGTCTGTTCTGTGACAAAACAAAAACCCAACATGTATGTGTCTGTTTTGCTCTCTGGATTCATTCCAATCTTAGAGAAAACTCATCAGTAGCTAGCTAACAAGTTTAATTAATATCAGCACATTATATTTAGTCATCTAAGTATACTTATACTTTGTTTTCATGTTTAAAAATAAAAAAGCATTTCATAGAGATTTGGATTCTGCTGTGACAGATGTTA
>NW_007224211.1:0-1167 GCF_000164805.1 Carlito syrichta | reverse complement strand
CTCACCTCAGCCTCCCAGAGGTGCAGGATTACAGGCTGAGCCACCGAGCCCAGTTTCCATACTTTCTTTACTGAGGTGCAGCAAAATTACTTGTTAAATTCTGACTATTACATGTCCACCTGAAAATAATATTATTTTTAAGTACAAAAAAAATCGTAGCCCAGATAACTATAATGAACCAAAATAAGGATTTTATTATTCGTCCCTTTAAAAAAAAAAACAAACATATTACTTCCAATTAAAGAACAAATAAATAAGAGCACAAATAAATAAATAATCACTGCTATTGTCTTATCATGAAATTGAAGGACATCTACAAATTGACTCTCCTTGTTCTTTCATTTTCTAATCTGCTCTGTACTGGTTCATCAATCATAGGTCCACAAACTTTTTAAAGAAAAGAGACCAGAGAAATTGTCTCATACTATTTTTTGGTTTTTTTGTGTTTTTTTTTTTTTTGTTGTTGTTGTTGTTGTTTTTAAATCTCCCTTAGTAATTTCTGAAGATACATTAGCTTCCTCATACTTGCACTAACATCTGAAACAGATGCTTGTGGACTGAATATATGTTTTGATATTTGTATGACTATAAGCAAATTATAAACAGCTTGCCTCAGTGTTAGTAGCTGAGATATTCTAGCATCATGAAATATTGCATGTTTACTTGGACCATGGGTTTAATATATTTCAGTAAATTTAAGTTTGAACAATTTTTATTAGTTGAATTTATAATTCCAAAGTTATTCACTGCTTACTATGTACTAGACACCAAGGATAGACAAAAAATAAATACTATACAGCCCTAATTTTCAAGCAGAATATAATTTGATGGTGAATATATATGCATAAAGAAACAACGATAATACAATAGTGTGCTATGATAAAGATGTACACGGGCATCAAATCACTTATGGCCCTCTTTGAGTACTTAATTATATGGTAGGGCTTGCTCTAAGCTAGCCATTGGTGCCAATGGGGTCAATTCTCTACGTAACCCCACCGAGTAGTTTTTATCCTTATTTTGTAGTTGAGGTTGAAAGGCAAAGATGTAAAGTGACTTGCCTAAGGTCACACAGCAAGTAAATAGCAGAACCAGTATATTAACATGAGAATTTTTCCATAAAAACTTCTTAGGAAGAGCCACAAGATTCATAAGCTAATTGAAGTG
>NW_007224210.1:0-760 GCF_000164805.1 Carlito syrichta | reverse complement strand
TTTATACAGTAAATTTATACTAGTTTATGTTATTGTATTCCATAATGATATCAAATAAACATTTACCTATGTACTTAGTCAAGTTGAACTTTAATAACTGCAAACATTTTATTGCTTACATGTATACTATGAGTTTCCTCAATCATCCATCTTTTATTGAAACTTTAGGATGAGCTCAATTTTTTTTCAGTATCATGAATAAAACTGAAATGAACATACACATGAACATATAAAATGTGTAGACATTTTGGCCTATACTTCTGGTTATTTTTGTCAAATTCATTCCCAGAAGTGATATTACTGAGTCAAAAATATATGAACAATTTTCAGAGTTCTTGATATGCATAAATAAAATGTACTCCAATTTATATTCCATGATTTTGGGGGATATTTTTTGATATTTAGTTTTTCTATTCAGAATACATGTCCGTATTTTTAAAAATTGTCTTTCAGTAAAGTTTTATAATGTTCTTCCTATAGGCACATTTTCTTGTTAATTTTTTCCTATTAAGTTTAATAGTTTCCTTGATTTCTGAATGAATTAAAATTTTTCTTTTGTTAACCATGGTGTATTTATTTTGCTTGCCACTGTCAATTACTTATTAGAAAAGGTTGGCAAAGAAGAAAAGGAGATCTATGGAAATATATGTTAATAAATGGCGCTTCCTTGAAAATTAAGGTGGATCTTTCCTTTCTCAGTATCAAAATGGGAGAAGTTGGTGGATATTTGACAAAAGAGGTTAGGGAGCCAGCAGAGATG
>NW_007224209.1:0-2047 GCF_000164805.1 Carlito syrichta | reverse complement strand
ATCTGTGATGTTTCATTGATGATCTGGGAGTCAGCCATCAGGTTGGTCTTCCTCCTCTTTAACCCTTCTCTTGGTATATGTATATTCTAATTTCATGGTTTGCTTGGGGCACAATTACATCTATAGTAAAACTGACTTGATGAGTCTACAAAAACTGATTTTTCTATATACTATTTTGTAGATTTGTTATTAAAAAAGGCACATAAAAAGATGTTAACTTGCTATTTGGCACAGTATAGGGGGAAAAAAAGCACCATTTAATTTACTGCATTTGTTCCTTAAAAAAAATTCCATGAATTCAGGCAATCCAGTTTGTGTGGATCCAATGAGATAGGGATCAATATCTGGTTTTTGAGAGATGAGACTGTATATGCTACAGATTCAAAACTAAAAATCTGTACAGTAGCTACAATTCAAGGCAGCAACTGCAGTTCACAAAAGAAGGGACATTCTACCTGCACCAGCATCCTTTGTTGGAGTGAAAGTTGAAGAGAAAGTGACCTACTCCTATATTTTCTTGTAACTGGGAAATTTTAAAAAATGAAGGTTACCCACGAAACAGGTTTTATTAGCCCCAACCTGAATATACTCATTTTACACTAGTTGGGAAGTACAGAGAAGTATAATGAAATAGAAAAAAATTATCATAAAGTCATTACCCAGAGTCCATTCCTGTTAAAATGTTGGCATAAACTGCTCTAACTTGTACAGTGTTCAATGTTTATACAGTAAATTTATACTAGTTTATGTTATTGTATTCCATAATGATATCAAATAAACATTTACCTATGTACTTAGTCAAGTTGAACTTTAATAACTGCAAACATTTTATTGCTTACATGTATACTATGAGTTTCCTCAATCATCCATCTTTTATTGAAACTTTAGGATGAGCTCAATTTTTTTTCAGTATCATGAATAAAACTGAAATGAACATACACATGAACATATAAAATGTGTAGACATTTTGGCCTATACTTCTGGTTATTTTTGTCAAATTCATTCCCAGAAGTGATATTACTGAGTCAAAAATATATGAACAATTTTCAGAGTTCTTGATATGCATAAATAAAATGTACTCCAATTTATATTCCATGATTTTGGGGGATATTTTTTGATATTTAGTTTTTCTATTCAGAATACATGTCCGTATTTTTAAAAATTGTCTTTCAGTAAAGTTTTATAATGTTCTTCCTATAGGCACATTTTCTTGTTAATTTTTTCCTATTAAGTTTAATAGTTTCCTTGATTTCTGAATGAATTAAAATTTTTCTTTTGTTAACCATGGTGTATTTATTTTGCTTGCCACTGTCAATTACTTATTAGAAAAGGTTGGCAAAGAAGAAAAGGAGATCTATGGAAATATATGTTAATAAATGGCGCTTCCTTGAAAATTAAGGTGGATCTTTCCTTTCTCAGTATCAAAATGGGAGAAGTTGGTGGATATTTGACAAAAGAGGTTAGGGAGCCAGCAGAGATGCTTGGAAGGTCAGATGAGTCTATGACCAAGATCTTAGAAACTGACAAAGAAAAGATAGAAATTGAATGATAGGAGGGTGTAGTTGTGAGGGAAAGGAAGCCTCAAAGATATCTGTGGGCAAAGTTGGTGAGGAAGTATGTGCTGGGTAACTCCAGTCTCAGCAAGTAGATCAGTGACTGAGAGGGTAGAGGAGATCCCAAATTGGGAGTGGGAGAAAAGTGGAGAATAACCACCATAAACAGTTTGGTGGGGACATCACCAAGATCCCCTCACTTCCGCTTCCTGGAGTTTGAGTTAGATCAAATCCTGCGCAGTGCCATCTACTGTTGTGGATCCAACTTCAGAGGCAACTACAACTCAATTGATTTTAATGAAAACTGGACATGGAAACTGGACACAAGCTTGCATTCAAGTCCTACCAAGTATCTGGAGAGAAAATGAAAAATTCACCCAACTATATGAATGCTTTAAGTTAGCAGGGGTTAGGCAAGTTGAACATAATCTACATTTGTCATTTTCCTTTTCTTTTGGGTCTAATGGGAGGGAAAAGATGCTTTTAAATTTCTC
>NW_007224208.1:0-702 GCF_000164805.1 Carlito syrichta | reverse complement strand
ATCAACTTCAAGAAGTCTCTGTTGGATGAAATATACCTATCAAGACACTTTTTCCACTACTCAAAACAGTTTTTGAACTCGTCCATTTTGGTACCTTTTAGTGCTTCTGCCATTTTTTGGTTTCACCTCTTCTAGGTCGGCAAAATATTTCCCTTTGAGGACTTTTTTCATTGGGCAAGCAAAAAAGTCTCCTGGAGAGAAATCAGGTGAATAGGGAGGGCGGAGCATGGGAATCATTCCACTTTTGGTCAAAAACTGCTGAACACTCAATGTGGTGTGGGTAGGTGCACTGGTAAATCACCCATCATGGATGGGCAGATGCACTGAAAGAATCTCCAAAACAAAAAGTCACTGAAGCCAAATGCAGCCTCTCACAACAACACTAGCTGGTACACTGATGCCGATGGGTTCCTAGAACACTTACCTAATGGGGGAAGCCTGTACTACAAAGGGCTTACCCTCCAAAAAATAATTCCAAGGTTTTTATTTTGTTGGGTTCCTCTCATATCTAAACACAGAAAAGGTATAGTAAAAATTCAATAAGATTAAAAATGGTACACCTGTATAGGGCTATTGCCAAGAACAGAGCTTGCAGGACTGGAAGTTGCTCTGGGTGAGTGAGTGATGAGTGAACATCTAAGACATCACTATACACTACTGTAGACATTATAAATGCTGTACATTTAAGATACACTACGTTAA
>NW_007224207.1:0-865 GCF_000164805.1 Carlito syrichta | reverse complement strand
AAAAAAAAGTAAAACAAAAGGCAAGCAGATCGGAAAGGAAGAGTGAAAGCAATCTCTATTTGCAAATAACACAATCTTGTGTATATAAAATCTTAAATAATTCACTAATAAGATATTCTAGCTAACAAATGAATTCAGTATGATTAATTTACAAGAATCAGCTATATTTGTAGATACTAGCAATAAATAATCCAAAGTGAATTAAACAATTTTTTATAATAGCATCAAAAAGAGTAAAATATTTAGGAAATGTATTTAACAGAAAATTAAAGACTTGTACAATAAAACTTACAAACCATTGAAAGGAATAAAAAAGACCTAAATTATCTTATGTCATGGAATTGAAGACTTCATATTATTAAATTAGTAAGATGTCTGAAATTGGTTTACAAATTCAACACAATCTCCATCAGTACTCTAGCTAGCTTTTTGGGGCAGAAATTGACAAGTTGATTCTAAAATTCCTATGGAAATTCAACAATGCAGAATAATCAATACAATTGTGAAAAGAAGAAAAGAACAAAGTCATTCAGAGCTATAGTAATCAAAACAGTATGATATTGGCATAAGAATAGACATATACATCAATCAAATGGTCTATAAATAAAACCTTATGTTTATACTTATTTTTAACATAGATGCCAAGAAAATTCAAAGAGGAAAGAAGAGTATTTTCAACAAGTGGTCCTGGGACAATTCAATGTCTTCACACAAAAGAATGTAGTTGGACCCTTACCTTAAACCCTGTTAAAAAATTAATTCAAAGTGAATCAAACATTAAAATATAAGAGCTAAAATTATACAACTATTAGAAGAAAGCTGAGCTATAAATCTTTATGTCCTGAGATTAGGCAATGGTTCCTTG
>NW_007224206.1:0-601 GCF_000164805.1 Carlito syrichta | reverse complement strand
AAGAAAGGCCAGGGACACCCCTCACCTGGGAAAATTTCTTCCCCCAATCCCATTTTTCCTAGCTCTAAAGCCAATCGCCCTTTGAACACATCATATGCAGTTGAGAATCTGTTTACAATTCTGATGTTTTGGGAGACAAGATCTGGCTCTGTGGCTCAGGCTTGGGCCAGAAACATGACCGTCATTCACCGCCAGCCTTGAAATCGCAGGCTCTAGTGATGCTTCTGCCTCAACCGCCAAAGTGTGTGGGAAAACTGGCACCTCGACCCCAGACCACTAGTTTGGATAGGTGCAGAGAAGGAGTCTCCTTGAGTGACCTGCCCTTGCCTTGAGTTCCTGGGCTCCAGACATCATCCTTCCTTGGCCTCCCAGAGATCTGGGATTCCAGGCGTGGGCTGACACACCATGCTTTCTGGTCCATTTTTGATGAAGGATTGAGGCTGGGCTCAGGTTTTCAGTCTCGTCATTTCAGTACTTTGGAGGCCAAAGCCAGCAGCTGGCCTGAGCCTGCAGGCAAAGACCTGCCCGGGAAACACAATGAGACTTCATCTCTACCCTTCATCCCAAATGAGCCTGGCTTGTTGGCACGTGCCTGTCATTC
>NW_007224205.1:0-803 GCF_000164805.1 Carlito syrichta | reverse complement strand
AAGGAGACCTAAATAAATGAAGAAACGTTCCATGTTGGGAAGACAAAATAAATTAGATACCAGTTTTCTCCACATTGCTCGATAGAATCAATGCATTCTCTAACAAAATCCCAGCAAGGTTTTTTTTGGGGGGGCAGAAATTGATACATTGGTCCTAAAATTTATATGGAGGCTGTGTACAATGACTCACACCTTTAATCCCAGCACTTTGAGAAGCCAAGGTAGAAGAATTGCTTGTGCTCAGGGGTTTGAGACCAGCCTGGCAACATAATGAGACTCCGTCTCTTTAAAACAAAATAAAACAAAAAACTTAACTAGGCATTGGCACATACCTATAGTGCCAGGTATTAGGAGGCTAAGGCAGGAGGATTATTTGAGTCCAGGAGTTTGAGGCTGCAGTGAGCCATGATTACACTACTATACTCTACCCCAGGTGACAGAGTTAGATCCTGTCTCTAAAAATAATTTTATTTATTTAAATTCGGGGGGTACACATGCATATTCATTACATGAGCATATTATATAGTGATGGGGATTGGATCTCAAATGGCCCATTCCCCAGATTGTGAACGTTTTATCCCATAGTTAGTTTCTGAACCCTGACCCTCCTGTTGATGTCCTAAGTTTCTTTCTTTCTTTTTCCTTTTGAGTTGGATTCTTACTATCACCCAGGCTAGAGTGCAGTAGCATGCAGCCTCCATCTGCTGGGCTCATGTTATTCTTCTGCTTCAGCCTTGCAAGTAGCTGGAACCACAGGCATGCGCCACCATGCCTGGCTAATTTTTTGATTTATTGTAGAGACA
>NW_007224204.1:0-844 GCF_000164805.1 Carlito syrichta | reverse complement strand
TGTCATTTCCAGGTCTGAGAAGAATGATGTTGGTAACTTAATGGGTATTGCATTGATTCTATAGATTGCCTTTGGTAGGATGGACATTTTAACAACAGTGATTCTTCCTATTCATGAGCATGGAATATTTTTCCTTTTGTTTGTCTTCTTGGATTTCTTTAAGCAGTGTTTTGCAGTTCTCATTGTAAAGGTCTTTCAATTCTCTTAGGAAAATGTCAAGGTATTTCATTTTGTGTGTGTGTGTGTGTGTGTGTGGCTATTGTGAATGGGTCAGGCTTTTAATTTGGGTCTCTGTCTGCTTGTTGTTGGATTATAGTAATGCAACAGTCTTTTGCACATTTTGAGACTTTGCCAACATCCTTTATCAATGCAAGCATGTTTTTGACAGATTCTCTTGAATTTTCAAGGTATTGGATCATATCAACAGCGAAGAGGGATGACTTGGCTTCCTCTTTTCCTATTTGGATACTCCTGATTTCCTTCTCTTGACTAATTGCCTTAGCTAGGACTTCCAACACAATATGGAACAAGAGTGGTGAGTGTGGGCAGCCTTGTCTTGTTCTAGTTTTCAGGGGAAATTTTTCCAGCTTCTGTCCATTTAGCAATATGCTAGCTGTGGGTTTACTGTAGATGGCACTTACTATTTTGAGGTAAGTTCCTTCTATACCTAGGTGCTTGGGGGTTTTTATCAGGAAGGATGCTGGATTTTATCAAAAGCTTTTTCTGCATCCAATGATATAATCATGTGGTTCTTTTTTTTTTTTTTAACATCTGTTGATGTATTTAATTACATTTATGGTCTTGTGAATGTTGAACCAGCCTTGCATCCTGAGGATGAAGCCTA
>NW_007224203.1:0-742 GCF_000164805.1 Carlito syrichta | reverse complement strand
ATTCCTGACACATAAAGAATATACACTTAAAGAAACTTTCTTGAAACATTTCAAAAACTGTAATTTGGGACATTGGACTAAAAGTATCATTGTTGGCTTTATGAATAAGACGTTGTCTAAATGTCTATGAAAATCTTGGTTTGTTTGCTACTAAAGCCTATGGAAATCTTGGTTTGTTTGCTACTAAAGCCTATGGGAATCTTGGTTTGTTCGCTACTAAGACCACTAGCTGGTAACTTTTAAAAGATATGTATGTGAAAGAATTTTCTTTGTCTTGCCCCTTCACAAATGGTATAAAAGCTCTGTGTTAACTAACATTAAATCATCATCTGTTCAAGAAGCAGGTGTCCGGTATATGATCTTCGTCCATCGCCTATCCGTCTCTCCTTCAACACTTCCCACGACCCTTGCGGGGCGGGCCCCCCGCACATCCCCTTAGCCGGTCCATTGTTTCCAGATTTCTGATGGGCTGTTGAAATTTTGTTACTAATGGTGACTGCCAATTGAGGTGCCTCTTTTGTCCCTCTGGTTCTGCTGCCCTGCATGTTGACATCCTATTACATCTTTAATGTCATGGCTTGCTGCATCCATAACAATTAGCAGGTGTACCTCAGGAATTCTGGGGTGTATAAGCCTGTAAGGCAGCTACTAGAGCTCTTGTCTTGTGTCTCCTCTCTTTTTCCTGAACCTTTTCTGATTGCTATTATAAAGACCAAGGTGCCACTTTCAGGAGATTCTCTAA
>NW_007224202.1:0-745 GCF_000164805.1 Carlito syrichta | reverse complement strand
TACCAGCCATCACTCCCCATCCAACCTCTCCCAGTCTCCTTGGTGCCCCCACATTCTAGGACAATTAGGCAAGATGGAGTAGGGTCACAATGATTTTCAACGGGTCATTTCACACCCAGCTTCCCTCTTCCCCAATACATCTCAGTGGGTACTGCCTTCGTGACCCTGACACGCCTAGGTGGCCCATTCCATCTCTTTCTCACTTCCCCTAAAAATCTCCCCATGGATGGTTCCAGTGGCTGACTTTGAAGATGTTCTGGAAAGCCTCGGAGAGATTTCCAGTGTCCTGCTTGGAGCGCCTGCCCCAAGAATGGTGCTGAGGATGCCAGAAAGGGAACTGCATTCCCCTGCCCCACCGATGAAAGTGTGAACTGCTTAAACAATAGGACTTGGTGGCAGCCTTGGTCTAAATTAAAATTCTGCCACCTCTTCCCTCAGTAAAAAGAGGAACATCTGTCAGTCATCTTGTGTGATTTCTCCTCAGCGCTCAGAACAGCGTCAGACACACAGTAGGCACTCCACTGATGGCTGTTTAAGGAAACAATCTTTGCCTTAGTAATTTCACAGCTAGAATGTGTGCTAAAGAAACGTTCACATGGGCACAGAGTTGTTTGCACAGTCACAATAGGAGAAAACCCCTGGGGGGAAAGGGCAAAATGCCCGCTAATAGTCCAAGACCTTGGAAGGTTACCTGAGAGCTGAAGTGCTCATATCCTACTCTGGAGCAACCTCTGACCCTGAAACA
>NW_007224201.1:0-859 GCF_000164805.1 Carlito syrichta | reverse complement strand
AAACGTTCACATGGGCACAGAGTTGTTTGCACAGTCACAATAGGAGAAAACCCCTGGGGGGAAAGGGCAAAATGCCCGCTAATAGTCAAAGACCTTGGAAGGTTACCTGAGAGCTGAAGTGCTCATATCCTGCTCTGGAGCAACCTCTGACCCTGAAACAGAGGGAGGAGAACCAGGGTGTACCGGCCACAGAGGTTTGCTTCATGATACGCTGTTAGTGGAGGGTAGTGAGTAGGAGGCGCTCATATTCACCTAGGGGTGTCTACGTGTGTGTATGTGCATGTGATGTTTGTCAATGCAGAAAACAAGGGAACGGAGACACCTAAACCGACTGCGATGGGCACCTCTGATGATGGAATTGTTGAAGGCAAGGTTGGAACTGCTTATAATGACTTTTGATGTAGTAGACACAGGTGCCAAAGATGGACAAAAGTATATCCATGTGTATGTGCTCTTCACTTTTAACAGTTTTTTAAAATCTATAAGTCATATACATTAAAACTCAACCTTTGAAGTTGAATAATTTGGTGGGTTTTAGTACATTCACAATGTTGTGCAGCCCTCATGAATACCTGATTCCAGACATACCCCATACCACTGGCAGTTCCTCCCCATTCTCCCCTTCCCTCAGCCCCTGGCATTCAAGGACCTGCTTTCTGGCTCTGTGGGTTTGTATTCTGTGCACATTTTTATAAATCACATCATACACTGTGTTCCTTTGTGTCTGGCATCTTTCACTTAGCATAATGTGTTCAAGACTCATCCATGTTGTAGCATGCATAGGTACTTCATTCTTTTTTATTTATTTATTTATTTATTTTTTTTTCGTGTTGGAGTCTCACTCTGTCACCCAGACCGG
>NW_007224200.1:0-805 GCF_000164805.1 Carlito syrichta | reverse complement strand
GATTCCAGACATACCCCATACCACTGGCAGTTCCTCCCCATTCTCCCCTTCCCTCAGCCCCTGGCATTCACGGACCTGCTTTCTGGCTCTGTGGGTTTGTATTCTGTGCACATTTTTATAAATCACATCATACACTGTGTTCCTTTGTGTCTGGCATCTTTCACTTAGCATAATGTGTTCAAGACTCATCCATGTTGTAGCATGCATAGGTACTTCATTCTTTTTTATTTATTTATTTATTTATTTTTTCGTGTTGGAGTCTCACTCTGTCACCCAGACCGGAGTGCAGTGGCCGCTCCCAGCCACCGCAGCCTCGACCTGCTGGGCTCCGGCGATCCTTACGCCTCAGCCTTCCGAGTAACTGGAACTACAGGCGCGCGCTTCCACGCCCGGCTAATTTTTTGATTTATTGTAGAGATGAGGTCTCGCTCCCCAGGCAGGTCTCGAACCCGCAGGCTCAGGCAATCCACTCACCTCAGCCTCCCAAAGGCGCACGATTACAGGCTGAGCCACCGAGCCCGGCTTTTTTTTTTTAATTTTTAATTTTGAAGATGTGGGGCACAATTCAGGGCTAGGTATACAAATATTCATTATGCAGTTACCCTTGTTGATGAGGTGTGCCAACCCCTCTCCTGGAAGTTTCCCATTACTGCCAATCATGCTCCCCCCTCCACCCCCAGCAATATAACCAGAGAAACATAAATCGCTCTACCAAAAAGATAACTGCATATGTATGTTTATTGCAGCACTATTCACATAGCAAAAACATGGAACTAACCCAGATGCTCATCAAGAGTGGATTGGA
>NW_007224199.1:0-793 GCF_000164805.1 Carlito syrichta | reverse complement strand
CAAAACCACAATGACATATCATCTTACTCCAGTTAGAATGGCTACTACCAAAAAGACAAAAAATTAAAAGTGCTGGTGAGGATGGGAAGTAAAGGGAACTATGATACTCCATGGGAATGTAAATGAGTACAATCATTATGGAAAACAGTATGGAGGTTTCTCAAATAACTAAACATAGAACTACTATGTGACCCAGTAATCTCACTAGGGCAGCGGTCCCCAACCTCTTTGGCATCAGGGACTAGTTTCACGGAAGACAGTTTTTCCATGGACCAGGGGACATTTTCAGGATGATTCAAGGCATTACATTTATTGTGCACTTCATTTTTATTTTTATTACATTGTGATATATAATTAAATAATTATACAACTCACCAAAATGCAGAATCAGTGGGAGCCCTGAGTTTGTTTTCCAGCAACTATACAGTCCCATCTGGGGGTGATGGGAGACAGCGACACCCAAAGTGTGTTGCTTATGTCCAGTCTACTCCATAATTTCGTTTTGGTTGTCACTGCAGAAAACCCTGCTTCACAAAGATAGGATGTTGGAAATGGAAGCAGACTTTTCAGGGCTTTTGTGACAATCTCAGAATATTCCGTCCTGACTTTAATCCAGAACATATGGAGATTAGAAATTGTTCCAAACATACTTTTAAGACCATTGTCATTTGTGATCTCAAGCAGTTGATCCTCTTCTAGCACGGACTAAGTCAATTCACCTGGCTTATTCACAAATAGGGGTCTTTTGAGGTTGGGAAGTAATGCTCAAATTCTTTTGAAAGCTGAGATAGGG
>NW_007224198.1:0-803 GCF_000164805.1 Carlito syrichta | reverse complement strand
CGCAGCGGTCCCCAACCTCTTTGGCATCAGGGACTAGTTTCACGGAAGACAGTTTTTCCATGGACCAGGGGACATTTTCAGGATGATTCAAGGCATTACATTTATTGTGCACTTCATTTTTATTTTTATTACATTGTGATATATAATTAAATAATTATACAACTCACCAAAATGCAGAATCAGTGGGAGCCCTGAGTTTGTTTTCCAGCAACTATACAGTCCCATCTGGGGGTGATGGGAGACAGCGACACCCAAAGTGTGTTGCTTATGTCCAGTCTACTCCATAATTTCGTTTTGGTTGTCACTGCAGAAAACCCTGCTTCACAAAGATAGGATGTTGGAAATGGAAGCAGACTTTTCAGGGCTTTTGTGACAATCTCAGAATATTCCGTCCTGACTTTAATCCAGAACATATGGAGATTAGAAATTGTTCCAAACATACTTTTAAGACCATTGTCATTTGTGATCTCAAGCAGTTGATCCTCTTCTAGCACGGACTAAGTCAATTCACCTGGCTTATTCACAAATAGGGGTCTTTTGAGGTTGGGAAGTAATGCTCAAATTCTTTTGAAAGCTGAGATAGGGGATCATGCACCACCTGGGAGAAAGAAGGCCCTGACTCAGTCTCTTTCAAAATCTCTGCTAATGTTTGAAGCATGTCAAAAACCCCAATGTTCACACATTGCCTCCATAATTCCAGTTTGGCTTGAACGTAGCCATTTTATCTGCCAACTTGAACACATTGTTGTACTCCCCTGAAGTGATGGATTGAGTTCGTTGACAGGTTCGATATCACACAGGTA
>NW_007224197.1:0-2828 GCF_000164805.1 Carlito syrichta | reverse complement strand
CGCTCCCAGCCACCGCAGCCTCGACCTGCTGGGCTCCGGCGATCAAAACGCCTCAGCCTTCCGAGTAACTGGAACTACAGGCGCGCGCTTCCACGCCCGGCTAATTTTTTGATCTTATTGTAGAGATGAGGTCTCGCTCCCCAGGCGGGTCTCAAACCCGCGGGCTCAGGCAATCCACTCACCTCAGCCTCCCAAAGGCGCGGGATTACAGGCTGAGCCACCGAGCCCGGCTTTTTTTTTTTAATTTTTAATTTTGAAGATGTGGGGCACAATTCAGGGCTAGGTATACAAATATTCATTATGCAGTTACCCTTGTTGATGAGGTGTGCCAACCCCTCTCCTGGAAGTTTCCCATTACTGCCAATCATGCTCCCCCCTCCACCCCCAGCAATATAACCAGAGAAACATAAATCGCTCTACCAAAAAGATAACTGCATATGTATGTTTATTGCAGCACTATTCACAATAGCAAAAACATGGAACTAACCCAGATGCCCATCAAGAGTGGATTGGATAAAGAAAATGTGGTACATAGACATGATGGAATAATACACAGCCATAAAGAATAACAAAATCATGCCCTTTGCAGCAACATGGATGCAGCGGAGACCATTATTCTAAGTGAACTATCACAGAAACAAAAACTGAACACCACATGTTGTCACTCATTAATGGGCCGTAAACATTGGGCATGTGAGCACAAAAAGTGGGAACAACAAACGCTGGGCACTGCTAAAGGAGGGAGCTAGGGAGGGGGAACAAGGGGCACACAACCACCTATTGTGTAGCATGTCCACTACCAGGGGGAGAGAGGGCTTGCTAGAAGTCCAAATTTCACAAAATTTACTTATGTAGAAATTCTCACACGTAAATTCCCACAACTCTAAAATAAGTAAAATAAAATAAAATGGTCATACTACACAAAGTAATCTACACCAATAATATTCTTCAGAGAAGTAGAAAAAAATAATATTAGCTGTGGGTTAGTAAACAAAACAAAACAAAACAAATTATAAAATTCATTTGTAACCAGAAAACACCCCCAAATGGCCAAATCAATAATGAGCAAAAAGAAAAAAAATTTGAAAAGAAAACTGGAAACATCACGCTGTCTGACTTCAAAGTATACTACAAAGATATAGTAACCAAAAAAAGCATGGTACTGTTATGTAAACAGAAACAGAAGAAATGAAACAGAATAAGTAACCTGGCAATAAATCCATAGAAAGTACCTAGAAATAAACCAGCCAACTGATTTTTGATACCTACAGCATACATTTGAGAAAGGATACACATTTCAATAATCAGTGCTGGGAAAACTGGATATGCATATGCAGAAGAATGAATCTAGACCCCTATCTCTCACTAAATACAAAAATCAATAAAGAATGATTAAAAACCTTTAACACCTGAAAATATAAAACTACTAGAAGAAAACACAGGGGAAGTTCTTCAGGACATTGGTCTGGGTAAAGATTTTATAGCTAAGACCTTAAAAGCACAGGCAACAACAACAAAAATAGACAAATGGACTATATTAAACTAAAACTATTTTCACAGCACACAAAACAATCAACAGAGTGCAGAGACAACCTGTAGAATGGGAGAAAATATTTGCGAGTGATTCATCTGACAAGGGAATAGTATGCACAATATACAAGGAACTCAACTCAGCAGCAATAAATAATCCCATAAAAAATGGGGAAATGATCAGAATACATATTTCTCAAAAGAAGACATACAAACGACCAACATGTATGTGAAAAAATGCTCACCATCACTAATTATCAGGCAAATGTAAATCAAAACCACAATGACATATCATCTTACTCCAGTTAGAATGGCTACTACCAAAAAGACAAAAAATTAAAAGTGCTGGTGAGGATGGGAAGTAAAGGGAACTATGATACTCCATGGGAATGTAAATGAGTACAATCATTATGGAAAACAGTATGGAGGTTTCTCAAATAACTAAACATAGAACTACTATGTGACCCAGTAATCTCACTAGGGCAGCGGTCCCCAACCTCTTTGGCATCAGGGACTAGTTTCACGGAAGACAGTTTTTCCATGGACCAGGGGACAATTTCAGGATGATTCAAGGCATTACATTTATTGTGCACTTCATTTTATTTTATTACATTGTGATATATAATTAAATAATTATACAACTCACCAAAATGCAGAATCAGTGGGAGCCATGAGTTTGTTTCCAGCAACTATACAGTCCCATCTGGGGGTGATGGGAGACAGCGACACCCAAAGTGTGTTGTTTATGTCCAGTCTACTCCATAATTTCGTATTGGTTGTCACTGCAGAAAACCCTGCTTCACAAAGATAGGATGTTGGAAATGGAAGCAGACTTTTCAGGGCTTTTGTGACAATCTCAGAATATTCCGTCCTGACTTTAATCCAGAACATATGGAGATTAGAAATTGTTCCAAACATACTTTTAAGACCATTGTCATTTGTGATCTCAAGCAGTTGATCCTCTTCTAGCACGGACTAAGTCAATTCACCTGGCTTATTCACAAATAGGGGTCTTTTGAGGTTGGGAAGTAATGCTCAAATTCTTTTGAAAGCTGAGATAGGGGATCATGCACCACCTGGGAGAAAGAAGGCCCTGACTCAGTCTCTTTCAAAATCTCTGATAATGTTTGAAGCATGTCAAAAACCCCAATGTTCACACATTGCCTCCATAATTCCAGTTTGGCTTGAACGTAGCCATTTTATCTGCCAACTTGAACACAATTGTTGTACTCCCCTGAAGTGATGGATTGAGTTCGTTGACAGGTTCGATATCACACAGGTAAGCAAGTTTTGTGACC
>NW_007224196.1:0-769 GCF_000164805.1 Carlito syrichta | reverse complement strand
CAAAATGCAGAATCAGTGGGAGCCCTGAGTTTGTTTTCCAGCAACTATACAGTCCCATCTGGGGGTGATGGGAGACAGCGACACCCAAAGTGTGTTGCTTATGTCCAGTCTACTCCATAATTTCGTTTTGGTTGTCACTGCAGAAAACCCTGCTTCACAAAGATAGGATGTTGGAAATGGAAGCAGACTTTTCAGGGCTTTTGTGACAATCTCAGAATATTCCGTCCTGACTTTAATCCAGAACATATGGAGATTAGAAATTGTTCCAAACATACTTTTAAGACCATTGTCATTTGTGATCTCAAGCAGTTGATCCTCTTCTAGCACGGACTAAGTCAATTCACCTGGCTTATTCACAAATAGGGGTCTTTTGAGGTTGGGAAGTAATGCTCAAATTCTTTTGAAAGCTGAGATAGGGGATCATGCACCACCTGGGAGAAAGAAGGCCCTGACTCAGTCTCTTTCAAAATCTCTGCTAATGTTTGAAGCATGTCAAAAACCCCAATGTTCACACATTGCCTCCATAATTCCAGTTTGGCTTGAACGTAGCCATTTTATCTGCCAACTTGAACACAATTGTTGTACTCCCCTGAAGTGATGGATTGAGTTCGTTGACAGGTTCGATATCACACAGGTAAGCAAGTTTTGTGACCCATTCTGTGTCACCAAAATGTGCTGCCAGTGGTGACTTTTCTCTCAAAGAAATTTTAGGAGTGGTTCTCGTAACTCGAAAACTCTGGCCAGTGATCTACCTTTAGAAAGCCGTCTC
>NW_007224195.1:0-2995 GCF_000164805.1 Carlito syrichta | reverse complement strand
CGCTCCCAGCCACCGCAGCCTCGACCTGCTGGGCTCCGGCGATCAAAACGCCTCAGCCTTCCGAGTAACTGGAACTACAGGCGCGCGCTTCCACGCCCGGCTAATTTTTTGATTTATTGTAGAGATGAGGTCTCGCTCCCCAGGCGGGTCTCGAACCCGCAGGCTCAGGCAATCCACTCACCTCAGCCTCCCAAAGGTGCACGATTACAGGCTGAGCCACCGAGCCCGGCTTTTATTTTAATTTTTAATTTTGAAGATGTGGGTCACAATTCAGGGCTAGGTATACAAATATTCATTATGCAGTTACCCTTGTTGATGAGGTGTGCCAACCCCTCTCCTGGAAGTTTCCCATTACTGCCAATCATGCTCCCCCCTCCACCCCCAGCAATATAACCAGAGAAACATAAATCGCTCTACCAAAAAGATAACTGCATATGTATGTTTATTGCAGCACTATTCACAATAGCAAAAACATGGAACTAACCCAGATGCCCATCAAGAGTGGATTGGATAAAGAAAATGTGGTACATAGACATGATGGAATAATACACAGCCATAAAGAATAACAAAATCATGCCCTTTGCAGCAACATGGATGCAGCGGAGACCATTATTCTAAGTGAACTATCACAGAAACAAAAACTGAACACCACATGTTGTCACTCATTAATGGGCCGTAAACATTGGGCATGTGAGCACAAAAAGTGGGAACAACAAACGCTGGGCACTGCTAAAGGAGGGAGCTAGGGAGGGGGAACAAGGGGCACACAACCACCTATTGTGTAGCATGTCCACTACCAGGGGGAGAGAGGGCTTGCTAGAAGTCCAAATTTCACAAAATTTACTTATGTAGAAATTCTCACACGTAAATTCCCACAACTCTAAAATAAGTAAAATAAAATAAAATGGTCATACTACACAAAGTAATCTACACCAATAATATTCTTCAGAGAAGTAGAAAAAAATAATATTAGCTGTGGGTTAGTAAACAAAACAAAACAAAACAAATTATAAAATTCATTTGTAACCAGAAAACACCCCCAAATGGCCAAATCAATAATGAGCAAAAAGAAAAAAAATTTGAAAAGAAAACTGGAAACATCACGCTGTCTGACTTCAAAGTATACTACAAAGATATAGTAACCAAAAAAAGCATGGTACTGTTATGTAAACAGAAACAGAAGAAATGAAACAGAATAAGTAACCTGGCAATAAATCCATAGAAAGTACCTAGAAATAAACCAGCCAACTGATTTTTGATACCTACAGCATACATTTGAGAAAGGATACACATTTCAATAATCAGTGCTGGGAAAACTGGATATGCATATGCAGAAGAATGAATCTAGACCCCTATCTCTCACTAAATACAAAAATCAATAAAGAATGATTAAAAACCTTTAACACCTGAAAATATAAAACTACTAGAAGAAAACACAGGGGAAGTTCTTCAGGACATTGGTCTGGGTAAAGATTTTATAGCTAAGACCTTAAAAGCACAGGCAACAACAACAAAAATAGACAAATGGACTATATTAAACTAAAACTATTTTCACAGCACACAAAACAATCAACAGAGTGCAGAGACAACCTGTAGAATGGGAGAAAATATTTGCGAGTGATTCATCTGACAAGGGAATAGTATGCACAATATACAAGGAACTCAACTCAGCAGCAATAAATAATCCCATAAAAAATGGGGAAATGATCAGAATACATATTTCTCAAAAGAAGACATACAAACGACCAACATGTATGTGAAAAAATGCTCACCATCACTAATTATCAGGCAAATGTAAATCAAAACCACAATGACATATCATCTTACTCCAGTTAGAATGGCTACTACCAAAAAGACAAAAAATTAAAAGTGCTGGTGAGGATGGGAAGTAAAGGGAACTATGATACTCCATGGGAATGTAAATGAGTACAATCATTATGGAAAACAGTATGGAGGTTTCTCAAATAACTAAACATAGAACTACTATGTGACCCAGTAATCTCACTAGGGCAGCGGTCCCCAACCTCTTTGGCATCAGGGACTAGTTTCACGGAAGACAGTTTTTCCATGGACCAGGGGACATTTTCAGGATGATTCAAGGCATTACATTTATTGTGCACTTCATTTTTATTTTTATTACATTGTGATATATAATTAAATAATTATACAACTCACCAAAATGCAGAATCAGTGGGAGCCCTGAGTTTGTTTTCCAGCAACTATACAGTCCCATCTGGGGGTGATGGGACACAGCGACACCCAAAGTGTGTTGCTTATGTCCAGTCTACTCCATAATTTCGTTTTGGTTGTCACTGCAGAAAACCCTGCTTCACAAAGATAGGATGTTGGAAATGGAAGCAGACTTTTCAGGGCTTTTGTGACAATCTCAGAATATTCCGTCCTGACTTTAATCCAGAACATATGGAGATTAGAAATTGTTCCAAACATACTTTTAAGACCATTGTCATTTGTGATCTCAAGCAGTTGATCCTCTTCTAGCACGGACTAAGTCAATTCACCTGGCTTATTCACAAATAGGGGTCTTTTGAGGTTGGGAAGTAATGCTCAAATTCTTTTGAAAGCTGAGATAGGGGATCATGCACCACCTGGGAGAAAGAAGGCCCTGACTCAGTCTCTTTCAAAATCTCTGCTAATGTTTGAAGCATGTCAAAAACCCCAATGTTCACACATTGCCTCCATAATTCCAGTTTGGCTTGAACGTAGCCATTTTATCTGCCAACTTGAACACAATTGTTGTACTCCCCTGAAGTGATGGATTGAGTTCGTTGACAGGTTCGATATCACACAGGTAAGCAAGTTTTGTGACCCATTCTGTGTCACCAAAATGTGCTGCCAGTGGTGACTTTTCTCTCAAAGAAATTTTAGAGTGGTTCTCGTAACTCGAAAACTCTGGCCAGTGATCTACCTTTAGAAAGCCGTCTCACCTCTGTGTATAAGAGAAGACGTGTGTGTTCTGCGTTCATCTCCTCACAGA
>NW_007224194.1:0-810 GCF_000164805.1 Carlito syrichta | reverse complement strand
AGTTTGTTTTCCAGCAACTATCAGTCCCATCTGGGGGTGGATGGGAGACAGCGACACCAAAGTGTGTGCTTATGTCCAGTCTACTCCATAATTCGTTTTGGATGTCACTGCGGAAAACCCTGCTTCACAAAGATAGGATGTTGGAAATGGAAGCAGACTTTTCAGGGCTTTTGTGACAATCTCAGAATATTCCGTCCTGACTTTAATCCAGAACATATAGAGATTAGAAATTGTTCCAAACATACTTTTAAGACCATTGTCATTTGTGATCTCAAGCAGTTGATCCTCTTCTAGCACGGACTAAGTCAATTCACCTGGCTTATTCACAAATAGGGGTCTTTTGAGGTTGGGAAGTAATGCTCAAATTCTTTTGAAAGCTGAGATAGGGGATCATGCACCACCTGGGAGAAAGAAGGCCCTGACTCAGTCTCTTTCAAAATCTTGCTAATGTTTGAAGCATGTCAAAAACCCCAATGTTCACACATTGCCTCCATAATTCCAGTTTGGCTTGAACGTAGCCATTTTATCTGCCAACTTGAACACAATTGTTGTACTCCCCTGAAGTGATGGATTGAGTTCGTTGACAGGTTCGATATCACACAGGTAAGCAAGTTTTGTGACCCATTCTGTGTCACCAAAATGTGCTGCCAGTGGTGACTTTTCTCTCAAAGAAATTTTAGGAGTGGTTCTCGTAACTCGAAAACTCTGGCCAGTGATCTACCTTTAGAAAGCCGTCTCACCTCTGTGTATAAGAGAAGACGTGTGTGTTCTGCGTTCATCTCCTCACAGAGTTGTGCAAACAGACGTGAA
>NW_007224193.1:0-824 GCF_000164805.1 Carlito syrichta | reverse complement strand
TGAGTTCGTTGACAGGTTCGATATCACACAGGTAAGCAAGTATTGTGACACATCTGTGTCAACAAAATGTGCTGCCAGTGGTGACTTTTCTCTCAAAGAAATTTAGGAGTGGTTCTCGTAACTCGAAAACTCTGGCCAGTGATCTACCTTTAGAAAGCCGTCTCACCTCTGTGTATAAGAGAAGACGTGTGTGTTCTGCGTTCATCTCCTCACAGAGTTGTGCAAACAGACGTGAGCTAAGGGCATGTACTTAAATGTAGTTGTTAATTTTAATCACATCCTGCAAAACATTGTTGAATTCAGGTGACATTTTTGTCTTGCCAACGTTTCTCTATAGACGACACAGTGCGTAGACTCATATTCAGAAGCAACCTCTTAGACCTGAGTAGTGAAACCAAAAAGCTGTTCAGTCATGGCGGTCACTCTGTCCGTGCATATAATGACACAAAATGACCAATCCATTTTTCCTGATTTGTAATCATTCAAAGACTTGAATAATTCTGCAGTTGCGGTATTGGTTGGCACCAAATTGCACATAACATATCCTCATGCACAACCTCCCGAAAAACACGTTGCACAAAAACAAGCATTGTTGCCTTTTTGTCAACATTGGTAGGCTTGTCAACCTGGATTGTGTACCATGACTCATGAATCCCCTCTCTAACAATTGTGCCTCAATAGCCTCTGTTATTTCATCATTTCATCTAGTTATGGTGCTAGCTGAAAGAGGAACACGTGCCACCTTTTGAATTGCAGCAGGCCGGATGAGTCTTCACCAATAGTAAAGGGTTTCTTAGCTTTAGTAATGTGGTTAGACACTAAGA
>NW_007224192.1:0-471 GCF_000164805.1 Carlito syrichta | reverse complement strand
CAAAAAGCTGTTCAGTCATGGCGGTCACTCTGTCCGTGCATATAATGACACAAAATGACCAATCCATTTTTCCTGATTTGTAATCATTCAAAGACTTGAATAGTTCTGCAGTTGCGGTATTGGTTGGCACCAAATTGCACATAACATATCCTCATGCACAACCTCCCGAAAAACACGTTGCACAAAAACAAGCATTGTTGCCTTTTTGTCAACATTGGTAGGCTTGTCAACCTGGATTGTGTACCATGACTCATGAATCCCCTCTCTAACAATTGTGCCTCAATAGCCTCTGTTATTTCATCATTTCATCTAGTTATGGTGCTAGCTGAAAGAGGAACACGTGCCACCTTTTGAATTGCAGCAGGCCGGATGAGTCTTCACCAATAGTAAAGGGTTTCTTAGCTTTAGTAATGTGGTTAGACACTAAGAATGATGCTGACAGTGCAGACACATTTGATAAAATGATGGCCT
>NW_007224191.1:0-747 GCF_000164805.1 Carlito syrichta | reverse complement strand
CTACTTAAATGTAGTTGTTAATTTTAATCACATCCTGCAAAACATTGTTGAATTCAGGTGACATTTTTGTCTTGCCAACGTTTCTCTATAGACGACACAGTGCGTAGACTCATATTCAGAAGCAACCTCTTAGACCTGAGTAGTGAAACCAAAAAGCTGTTCAGTCATGGCGGTCACTCTGTCCGTGCATATAATGACACAAAATGACCAATCCATTTTTCCTGATTTGTAATCATTCAAAGACTTGAATAATTCTGCAGTTGCGGTATTGGTTGGCACCAAATTGCACATAACATATCCTCATGCACAACCTCCCGAAAAACACGTTGCACAAAAACAAGCATTGTTGCGTTTTTGTCAACATTGGTAGGCTTGTCAACCTGGATTGTGTACCATGACTCATGAATCCCCTCTCTAACAATTGTGCCTCAATAGCCTCTGTTATTTCATCATTTCATCTAGTTATGGTGCTAGCTGAAAGAGGAACACGTGCCACCTTTTGAATTGCAGCAGGCCGGATGAGTCTTCACCAATAGTAAAGGGTTTCTTAGCTTTAGTAATGTGGTTAGACACTAAGAATGATGCTGACAGTGCAGACACATTTCATAAAATGATGGCCTTCAGTAATTGCTTCTGTTCTTTGTGTTCATATGTTTCTCTTTTGAAACACTCCAAAGGCTTTTCTTTTAACGCAGAGTGCTTGCTCTCCAAGTGGCGAAGCAGTTTTGAAGGTTTCATGCTTCCCTG
>NW_007224190.1:0-746 GCF_000164805.1 Carlito syrichta | reverse complement strand
CAGAAGCAACCTCTTAGACCTGAGTAGTGAAACCAAAAAGCTGTTCAGTCATGGCGGTCACTCTGTCCGTGCATATAATGACACAAAATGACCAATCCATTTTTCCTGATTTGTAATCATTCAAAGACTTGAATAGTTCTGCAGTTGCGGTATTGGTTGGCACCAAATTGCACATAACATATCCTCATGCACAACCTCCCGAAAAACACGTTGCACAAAAACAAGCATTGTTGCCTTTTTGTCAACATTGGTAGGCTTGTCAACCTGGATTGTGTACCATGACTCATGAATCCCCTCTCTAACAATTGTGCCTCAATAGCCTCTGTTATTTCATCATTTCATCTAGTTATGGTGCTAGCTGAAAGAGGAACACGTGCCACCTTTTGAATTGCAGCAGGCCGGATGAGTCTTCACCAATAGTAAAGGGTTTCTTAGCTTTAGTAATGTGGTTAGACACTAAGAATGATGCTGACAGTGCAGACACATTTGATAAAATGATGGCCTTCAGTAATTGCTTCTGTTCTTTGTGTTCATGTGTTTCTCTTTTGAAACACTCCAAAGGCTTTTCTTTTAACGCAGAGTGCTTGCTTTCCAAGTGGCGAAGCAGTTTTGAAGGTTTCATGGCTTCCCTGGATAGTTGGTCACCACATAGTAAACAAAGTGGGCATGGAGAATGTGAATCACCTGTCCCAATGAACCCATAATTTCTGACTGAAAACCTGCGTCCAGATGCAGCAGTACAATTG
>NW_007224189.1:0-720 GCF_000164805.1 Carlito syrichta | reverse complement strand
CTGATTTGTAATCATTCAAAGACTGAATAGTTCTGCAGTTGCGGTATTGGTTGGCACCAAATTGCACATAACATATCTCATGCACAACCTCCCGAAAAAACACGTTGCACAAAAACAAGCATTGTTGCCTTTTTGTCAACATGGTAGGCTTGTCAAACCTGGATTGTGTACCATGACTCATGAATCCCCTCTCTAACAATTGTGCCTCAATAGCCTCTGTTATTTCATCATTTCATCTAGTTATGGTGCTAGCTGAAAGAGGAACACGTGCCACCTTTTGAATTGCAGCAGGCCGGATGAGTCTTCACCAATAGTAAAGGGTTTCTTAGCTTTAGTAATGTGGTTAGACACTAAGAATGATGCTGACAGTGCAGACACATTTGATAAAATGATGGCCTTCAGTAATTGCTTCTGTTCTTTGTGTTCATGTGTTTCTCTTTTGAAACACTCCAAAGGCTTTTCTTTTAACGCAGAGTGCTTGCTTTCCAAGTGGCGAAGCAGTTTTGAAGGTTTCATGGCTTCCCTGGATAGTTGGTCACCACATAGTAAACAAAGTGGGCATGGAGAATGTGAATCACCTGTCCCAATGAACCCATAATTTTTGACTGAAAACCTGCGTCCAGATGCAGCAGTACAATTGAAGTACATCACCACACTTGCCACTCAGTGATAGGGTTTGGATACGCGTCTGCAAGCAATTGAATTATTATGGTCTCTGTG
>NW_007224188.1:0-950 GCF_000164805.1 Carlito syrichta | reverse complement strand
CTATCCTCATGCACAACCTCCCGAAAAACACGTTGCACAAAAACAAGCATTGTTGCCTTTTTGTCAACATTGGTAGGCTTGTCAACCTGGATTGTGTACCATGACTCATGAATCCCCTCTCTAACAATTGTGCCTCAATAGCCTCTGTTATTTCATCATTTCATCTAGTTATGGTGCTAGCTGAAAGAGGAACACGTGCCACCTTTTGAATTGCAGCAGGCCGGATGAGTCTTCACCAATAGTAAAGGGTTTCTTAGCTTTAGTAATGTGGTTAGACACTAAGAATGATGCTGACAGTGCAGACACATTTGATAAAATGATGGCCTTCAGTAATTGCTTCTGTTCTTTGTGTTCATGTGTTTCTCTTTTGAAACACTCCAAAGGCTTTTCTTTTAACGCAGAGTGCTTGCTTTCCAAGTGGCGAAGCAGTTTTGAAGGTTTCATGGCTTCCCTGGATAGTTGGTCACCACATAGTAAACAAAGTGGGCATGGAGAATGTGAATCACCTGTCCCAATGAACCCATAATTTCTGACTGAAAACCTGCGTCCAGATGCAGCAGTACAATTGAAGTACATCACCACACTTGCCACTCAGTGATAGGGTTTGGATACGCGTCTGCAAGCAATTGAATTATTATGGTCTCTGTGCAGTCAAACCTCACTGCTAATGTTGATCTGTATTTGCAGCTGCTCCCCAGTGCTAGCACCACTGCCTCAGCTCAATCTCAGATAATCAGGCATTAGATTCTGATAAGGACTGTGCGACCCAGATTCCTCGCATGCATAGTTCACAATAGGGTTCGAGTTCCTATGAGAATCTAATGTCCCTGCTGATCTGACAGAAGACAGAGCGCACGTGGTAGTGTGAACAATGGGGAGTGGCTGTAAGTACAGATGAAGCTTCGCTGGCTCACCCGCTGCTCACCCCCTGCTGTGCAGCACTCTTCCCC
>NW_007224187.1:0-485 GCF_000164805.1 Carlito syrichta | reverse complement strand
CAATTGAATTATTATGGTCTCTGTGCAGTCAAACCTCACTGCTAATGTTGATCTGTATTTGCAGCTGCTCCCCAGTGCTAGCACCACTGCCTCAGCTCAATCTCAGATAATCAGGCATTAGATTCTGATAAGGACTGTGCGACCCAGATTCCTCACATGCATAGTTCACAATAGGGTTCGAGTTCCTATGAGAATCTAATGTCCCTGCTGATCTGACAGAAGACAGAGCGCACGTGGTAGTGTGAACAATGGGGAGTGGCTGTAAGTACAGATGAAGCTTCGCTGGCTCACCCGTTGCTCACCCCCTGCTGTGCAGCACTCTTCCCCACAGACCATGGATGGACCAGTACCGGTCCAAGGCCTGGGAGTCGGGGAACCCTATACTAGGGAATATTCAACCAAAGGAAACAAAGTCAGTATATCAAAGGGATACCTGCACCCCCATTCACAATTACCAAGATGTGATATCAATCTAAGTGTGTATC
>NW_007224186.1:0-754 GCF_000164805.1 Carlito syrichta | reverse complement strand
GAAGTACATCACCACACTTGCCACTCAGTGATAGGGTTTAGATACGCGTCTGCAAGCAATTGAATTATTATGGTCTCTGTGCAGTCAAACCTCACTGCTAATGTTGATCTGTATTTGCAGCTGCTCCCCAGTGCTAGCACCACTGCCTCAGCTCAATCTCAGATAATCAGGCATTAGATTCTGATAAGGACTGTGCGACCCAGATTCCTCGCATGCATAGTTCACAATAGGGTTCGAGTTCCTATGAGAATCTAATGCCCCTGCTGATCTGACAGAAGACAGAGCGCACGTGGTAGTGTGAACAATGGGGAGTGGCTGTAAGTACAGATGAAGCTTCGCTGGTTCACCCACTGCTCACCCCCTGCTGTGCAGCACTCTTCCCCACAGACCATGGATGGACCAGTACCGGTCCAAGGCCTGGGAGTCGGGGAACCCTATACTAGGGAATATTCAACCAAAGGAAACAAAGTCAGTATATCAAAGGGATACCTGCACCCCCATTCACAATTACCAAGATGTGATATCAATCTAAGTGTGTATCAACAGATGAAGGGATAAAGAAACTGTGATATGTATACACAATGTAATACCATTCAGCTTTTTAAAAAGCATGAAATTGTGTCATTTGCAGCAACATTGAGGGAACTGGAGGTCCTTATGTTAAGCAAAATGAGCCAGGCACAGAAAGGCAAATATTCCATGTTCTCACTTGTATGTGGGAGCTAATAATGTTGATCTCGTGGATGCAGAGAGT
>NW_007224185.1:0-701 GCF_000164805.1 Carlito syrichta | reverse complement strand
TCTGTGCAGTCAAACCTCACTGCTAATGTTGATCTGTATTTGCAGCTGCTCCCCAGTGCTAGCACCACTGCCTCAGCTCAATCTCAGATAATCAGGCATTAGATTCTGATAAGGACTGTGCGACCCAGATTCCTCGCATGCATAGTTCACAATAGGGTTCGAGTTCCTATGAGAATCTAATGCCCCTGCTGATCTGACAGAAGACAGAGCGCACGTGGTAGTGTGAACAATGGGGAGTGGCTGTAAGTACAGATGAAGCTTCGCTGGTTCACCCACTGCTCACCCCCTGCTGTGCAGCACTCTTCCCCACAGACCATGGATGGACCAGTACCGGTCCAAGGCCTGGGAGTTGGAGACCCCTATACTAGGGAATATTCAACCAAAGGAAACAAAGTCAGTATATCAAAGGGATACCTGCACCCCCATTCACAATTACCAAGATGTGATATCAATCTAAGTGTGTATCAACAGATGAAGGGATAAAGAAACTGTGATATGTATACACAATGTAATACCATTCAGCTTTTTAAAAAGCATGAAATTGTGTCATTTGCAGCAACATTGAGGGAACTGGAGGTCCTTATGTTAAGCAAAATGAGCCAGGCACAGAAAGGCAAATATTCCATGTTCTCACTTGTATGTGGGAGCTAATAATGTTGATCTCGTGGATGCAGAGAGTAGAAGAATAAATACCAGAATTG
>NW_007224184.1:0-658 GCF_000164805.1 Carlito syrichta | reverse complement strand
TAGCACCACTGCCTCAGCTCAATCTCAGATAATCAGGCATTAGATTCTGATAAGGACTGTGTGACCCAGATTCCTCGCATGCATAGTTCACAATAGGGTTCGAGTTCCTATGAGAATCTAATGTCCCTGCTGATCTGACAGAAGACAGAGCGCACGTGGTAGTGTGAACAATGGGGAGTGGCTGTAAGTACAGATGAAGCTTCGCTGGCTCACCCGTTGCTCACCCCCTGCTGTGCAGCACTCTTCCCCACAGACCATGGATGGACCAGTACCGGTCCAAGGCCTGGGAGTCGGGGACCCCTATACTAGGGAATATTCAACCAAAGGAAACAAAGTCAGTATATCAAAGGGATACCTGCACCCCCATTCACAATTACCAAGATGTGATATCAATCTAAGTGTGTATCAACAGATGAAGGGATAAAGAAACTGTGATATGTATACACAATGTAATACCATTCAGCTTTTTAAAAAGCATGAAATTGTGTCATTTGCAGCAACATTGAGGGAACTGGAGGTCCTTATGTTAAGTAAAATAAGCCAGGCACAGAAAGGCAAATACTCCATGTTCTCACTTGTATGTGGGAGCTAAAAATGTTGATCTCGTGGATGCAGAGAGTAGAAGAATAAATACCAGAACTGGGAAATGTGTGGGGTG
>NW_007224183.1:0-745 GCF_000164805.1 Carlito syrichta | reverse complement strand
TAATGTTGATCTGTATTTGCAGCTGCTCCCCAGTGCTAGCACACTGCCTCAGCTCAATCTCAGATAATCAGGCATTAGATTCTGATAAGGACTGTGCGACCCAGATTCCTCACATGCATAGTTCACAATAGGGTTCGAGTTCCTATGAGAATCTAATGTCCCTGCTGATCTGACAGAAGACAGAGCGCACGTGGTAGTGTGAACAATGGGGAGTGGCTGTAAGTACAGATGAAGCTTCGCTGGCTCACCCGTTGCTCACCCCCTGCTGTGCAGCACTCTTCCCCACAGACCATGGATGGACCAGTACCGGTCCAAGGCCTGGGAGTCGGGGAACCCTATACTAGGGAATATTCAACCAAAGGAAACAAAGTCAGTATATCAAAGGGATACCTGCACCCCCATTCACAATTACCAAGATGTGATATCAATCTAAGTGTGTATCAACAGATGAAGGGATAAAGAAACTGTGATATGTATACACAATGTAATACCATTCAGCTTTTTAAAAAGCATGAAATTGTGTCATTTGCAGCAACATTGAGGGAACTGGAGGTCCTTATGTTAAGTAAAATAAGCCAGGCACAGAAAGGCAAATACTCCATGTTCTCACTTGTATGTGGGAGCTAAAAATGTTGATCTCGTGGATGCAGAGAGTAGACGAATAAATACCAGAATTGGGAAATGTGTGGGGTGATAAGAGGCTGGTAAATGGGTAAAAAACATGCAGCTTGATAGAAGGAATACG
>NW_007224182.1:0-800 GCF_000164805.1 Carlito syrichta | reverse complement strand
TCCAGATTCCTCACATGCATAGTTCACAATAGGGTTCGAGTTCCTATGAGAATCTAATGTCCCTGCTGATCTGACAGAAGACAGAGCGCACGTGGTAGTGTGAACAATGGGGAGTGGCTGTAAGTACAGATGAAGCTTCGCTGGCTCACCCGTTGCTCACCCCCTGCTGTGCAGCACTCTTCCCCACAGACCATGGATGGACCAGTACCGGTCCAAGGCCTGGGAGTCGGGGAACCCTATACTAGGGAATATTCAACCAAAGGAAACAAAGTCAGTATATCAAAGGGATACCTGCACCCCCATTCACAATTACCAAGATGTGATATCAATCTAAGTGTGTATCAACAGATGAAGGGATAAAGAAACTGTGATATGTATACACAATGTAATACCATTCAGCTTTTTAAAAAGCATGAAATTGTGTCATTTGCAGCAACATTGAGGGAACTGGAGGTCCTTATGTTAAGTAAAATAAGCCAGGCACAGAAAGGCAAATACTCCATGTTCTCACTTGTATGTGGGAGCTAAAAATGTTGATCTCGTGGATGCAGAGAGTAGACGAATAAATACCAGAATTGGGAAATGTGTGGGGTGATAAGAGGCTGGTAAATGGGTAAAAAACATGCAGCTTGATAGAAGGAATACGTTCTAGCTTCTGATAGCACAATACGATGACCATGGTTAACAACAATACATCGCATATTACAAAATAGCTAGAAAAAAAGATTTGAGCAAATCCCAACACAAAGTAAGGATAAATGTTTGAGGGGATCATACCCTAAATATGTTGATTTGATGAT
>NW_007224181.1:0-737 GCF_000164805.1 Carlito syrichta | reverse complement strand
CAATGGGGAGTGGCTGTAAGTACAGATGAAGCTTCGCTGGCTCACCCGTTGCTCACCCCCTGCTGTGCAGCACTCTTCCCCACAGACCATGGATGGACCAGTACCGGTCCAAGGCCTGGGAGTCGGGGAACCCTATACTAGGGAATATTCAACCAAAGGAAACAAAGTCAGTATATCAAAGGGATACCTGCACCCCCATTCACAATTACCAAGATGTGATATCAATCTAAGTGTGTATCAACAGATGAAGGGATAAAGAAACTGTGATATGTATACACAATGTAATACCATTCAGCTTTTTAAAAAGCATGAAATTGTGTCATTTGCAGCAACATTGAGGGAACTGGAGGTCCTTATGTTAAGTAAAATAAGCCAGGCACAGAAAGGCAAATACTCCATGTTCTCACTTGTATGTGGGAGCTAAAAATGTTGATCTCGTGGATGCAGAGAGTAGACGAATAAATACCAGAATTGGGAAATGTGTGGGGTGATAAGAGGCTGGTAAATGGGTAAAAAACATGCAGCTTGATAGAAGGAATACGTTCTAGCTTCTGATAGCACAATACGATGACCATGGTTAACAACAATACATCGCATATTACAAAATAGCTAGAAAAAAAGATTTGAGCAAATCCCAACACAAAGTAAGGATAAATGTTTGAGGGGATCAATACCCTAAATATGTTGATTTGATGATTACACTTTGTGTGCATGGATTCAATTATCACATGTACCCC
>NW_007224180.1:0-749 GCF_000164805.1 Carlito syrichta | reverse complement strand
AGCACAATACGATGACCATGGTTAACAACAATACATCGCATATTACAAAATAGCTAGAAAAAAAGATTTGAGCAAATCCCAACACAAAGTAAGGATAAATGTTTGAGGGGATCAATACCCTAAATATGTTGATTTGATGATTACACTTTGTGTGCATGGATTCAATTATCACATGTACCCCACATATTGCATATAATCAGGATGTATCAGTAACAAAATCACAGCAATGGTCACAAGGCAACAAATTTAACTTTATGTGTAGTGAAAGTTGATATTGCTACAAACATAAATCAGTTTCCATAGAAATACAGGATGTCAGAGTTGCAAGGAATTTCCAAGCCGGACCCTTCAGTTTTTAGAAGGATGAGGCTGAGGTCTGGTTGACATCTGCTCCACAAACATCTTTAAATACCAGCACTGACAATTACTTGGAAATAGTCAAGATTAATGGACAGCATAGAGACGGAGTCAACTAGGTTCTTGCTACACAGGACCTCACAGTGTGGAAGCAGGAAGACACTTGGGCAGATGATCGCATTAATTATCTTTGTGGGTGATCACCTGTGTGCCAGGCTCTTTACACTTGTAATTTTTCAAAGATCTTGAGAGGTTCGTGTCCAAATCCCCCTTTCACAGATGAGGAAATGTATGGAGGGGATTAGGAATCTAAGTCCCAGAAGTAGCAGAGTCGAAGATTTGTTGGACAGTAAAATGAACTCTCTAACCATTCTATGCTGGCAGGCCTTCAC
>NW_007224179.1:0-4532 GCF_000164805.1 Carlito syrichta | reverse complement strand
TACCCCACATATTGCATATAATCAGGATGTATCAGTAACAAAATCACAGCAATGGTCACAAGGCAACAAATTTAACTTTATGTGTAGTGAAAGTTGATATTGCTACAAACATAAATCAGTTTTCATAGAAATACAGGATGTCAGATTTGCAAGGAATTTCCAAGCCGGACCCTTCAGTTTTTAGAGGGACGAGGCTGAGGTCTGGTTGACATCTGCTCCACAAACATCTTTAAATACCAGCACTGACAATTACTTGGAAATAGTCAAGATTAATGGACAGCATAGAGACGGAGTCAACTAGGTTCTTGCTACACAGGACCTCACAGTGTGGAAGCAGGAAGACACTTGGGCAGATGATCGCATTAATTATCTTTGTGGGTGATCACCTGTGTGCCAGGCTCTTTACACTTGTAATTTTTCAAAGATCTTGAGAGGTTCGTGTCCAAATCCCCCTTTCACAGATGAGGAAATGTATGGAGGGGATTAGGAATCTAAGTCCCAGAAGTAGCAGAGTCGAAGATTTGTTTGACAGTAAAATGAACTCTCTAACAATTCTATGCTGGCAGACCTTCACTTATGTGACAGATGTTCCTAGTCTCTACCTCATAGAGGTTTCTGTGTTTTGTCCACCCCCTTGGCTTGGAGTCTTTTAATATGAGTATATTACATAATGAATGTAGCTATCATTCATTATGAAACATTGTTTATAACGCTTTCTTGCCCTTCAGATGACAACTATAGGCCCTTTTGTGTTTCCGGGGTCTCTTGGCTTTGCTTCTGCCACAGTTATCATCAACTCCTTACTGCAATTACTGGGCTTGCATGTCTACATACCTGACCATGAGGTCTTTCAGAGCTGGTACCCAGCCTGACAGACCTCTGTGTTGCCTATGCCCTATGCAGAATCACAAGCCTGCTACTCAGCAAACGATTATTGAATTCATGATGATGGCACATGTTCTTTGCTTGAAAAGTAACAGTAATTATTATGCTCCTTGTTTAGTTCTTCATAATAACATATGGTAAATGAGTAAAGATAGACCACCTCACTCCTTAAACTTCTTTCGACTCACAGGGCTAGGCAGTAGAGTAAGTAAGGCCAGATGCTGTAACAACCAACCTATGAATTTCAGAGGCTTAGTAAAAGTGACTATTTTTGAGTCACAGAGGCCCATGAGGATGTTCCTTGTCAGGAGGCTTCCCTGGATATCTCTCCTTCAAGCAGCAAACTCAGGTATCTGAGTCCCATACAACCTGGGTGACTATAGCCTCAGAAATTTGACTTTGCTGAAAACTGTATACTTGGGAGATGAGGGGAGAAGACAGTCATATGGGATGTTTCATGGCCATCATGGAAGCAGTATACATCACTTGTGCTCACATTCCATTGGACAAGACATAACCACAATGTCTCTCTTAGAAACAAAGTGGGCTTGGAAATGGTGTTTGGCTATGTGACCAGGAAGCTGTTTTACATTAGTCATCAATGGGCATAAGCAGGCTCTAGTTCAGGGAGGTTTCTGTGTTTCATCTACTCCCTTGGCCTGGAGTCTTGCAATATGAGCATATGCATACATTTTATCACCCTGCTACTCCCCCAGTCTGGAACAGGGTCTCACACCGGGACTTCATTGAGTACAACACTGAAAGATTTCCAGGTACACAGCAACTGACGTCAACAGAATCAAGGATATGACCCCAATCACCAGTGAAATGCTATGAGCTTTCTCACACACCTGGGAAGCGAGAGTTCTTTTGTTTGTTTTTTTGTTTTTGTATCTCTTTCCTTCTCTTTGTATTTCACCGGCTACTCTTCACCTGGGTCCCTACACATCCACTGTGCTTGTGTAAACTTCTAATTCAGCACTTATAGCCTCATGTTGTGTTTTCTACTTATGTGTTTTTCTGGCCACTGTTCAGTGAGATCCTTGAAGGGCGAGGACCATGTTTTTATGATCTTTGCATAGCCAGTAACCAGGACAGCCTGAAATATGATAGGCATCACTGTGAATGCTTAATCGAGTATCCCACCTTTGATGTAGCACTGATAGAAAAACAAAAATCATCCTTTCCCATCTGGAGTTCAGATAGTAGGCATCTGGGTAGGCACCATACGTGTGCCCTATATATGTCAGGTGCTCTTCAAGCTCAGTTAAGCAGGTGTGAGCTACTGGAGAAATAGAACTCTGACTCATTTCTGCGCCACACAGAGGCTGACAGACTACTCAGTCCACTCCTTACTGAAGGAAAAACTTCCAAGATTTCAGTGATTTCTGTATCATCATCAAGCTATTTGTTATATCCACATAGCACCTGTACTGCTTTATGTTTAACATTTTAAATCTAGATAAAAATAGTACTTGCTATGAAGGTTAGTGACAACATCAATACCACAAAATGAAATAAGTTAAGGAAAACATTTAAAGTTGATGCTAAAAATACAGTACAAACCCATGCCACCGTACTATGCACTTAATACATACGATCTCAATGGATCTTCAGAGCATATCTTCGAATAAAATACATTTATCTTTGTCTACATATGGTTAGTCATGTTTCCAATCTACATTTATTTGACACCAATGTCTAAAATGCCTGTAGCATTAGAAACTCCCAACTTAATTTTGCCACAACTATTCCCATTGGTTGCCTTTCCTTTTCCCTCTGTAAACTTCACCTGTTTCATCTCCTCTCCTGATAGCAGCTTTCTTTCTGGAGGTCTCTCCCAGGTTCTGTGGCCACAGCCCCAGGATAACCAAACACTACTCTCTTTTGCAACCTTGAAATTTTATTTGATTTTTTCCCCTTCTTATTTCAGTAGCTTTGGGGGACACAAATAGTTTGGGGTATGGGCTCTAAGAGAAACTTTACTTTATTTTTCTGGTTCTTTGTGTCAGGGCAGTTCATTTTAATCCTTTTGGAGAAAGAGAGAGAATTGTCATTTATCATTTCATTATTTTCTTCTAAGGAGTGTGGATCCTGCAGGGAGTCTTTTGTGGAAGACATGTTTCTTTGCCTGCTAATACACAGAGGGATCCATAAAAGACTTAAAATGGCTGGCTTGTGAAAAGGGGTGGGGGGTGGTGACTGGAGCCTGGAGGTTTGAGGAGCACATGGAGGTTAAGCAGGCAGGGAGGAGAAATCTTGGCAAAGAGATACAGTAGTGGGGAGACAGTTAGGGAACTTTATGGAAAAGGCAGAGATGCGCATATAGAGTGTTTTCTAAACCCATTCTTTGTTTTCTAAATAAACACACTCACAATAACCCAGGACTGTTCTAAGGTCTTCACCTGTATTAACTCCTTTAATCCCCAGTATAGTCCTGTCAAATTGATTCTGTTACTATTCTCATATACATGAGATCACTAAGACACAAGAAAGAATAAGGAAGGGAAGGAGAGTCACACAGTTAGTAACTGTTAAGTATTTCAAGAGAGGGAAAAGACATGAGTCTGTTAAGTCTAACTGCTGGGTAAGGAGAAATTTGGAAATGAGAGGAGATCGACTTTGCAGTTCCTCTCTCCCATGGGGTGTGGTCTGGAAATTCTCTTTCCTTCCTCACCTCCTCATAAAGCCCTCAGTGTAGATTACGCTTTTATTAATAAAAGTATTTTTTAATGAAACAGATATGCTAACATTATTACCCTTTAAAAGGTCTGTTCACTAAAGTCATCTTGGACACCGACTTTGGGGGAACAGTAAAGACTGAACTTAGACAGACTTAGGCTTTAATCCTTACTCTACCATCTATTTACTGCTCACAGGGGAATACAGTAGAAGGTGCTGGGAATCTGAGGTCCTGGAGTGGGGTGGGACAGCCTTTTAAAAAAGTGAGTGGTTATGCATCCCTGAAGTGATATCTGAACAAACAGTTAAAGAAAACAAGGAGTTTCAACATGAGCTTCTTTGGGGAAGAGTATCCCAGGTAGAATGAACAACTTATATAAAGGTCTAGATGTGAAAATGAGTCTGGAAGGCTTGATGAACACCCGAGAGGCTGGAGTGGCTGGAGCAGAGGACATTAGGAAGAGATGAGCAGGAGGAGCAGGAGGTGAAAGAGAACACGTTATAGATGAGATTGTCGGCCATTTTGAGGACTTGTAAGCTGAGTAGGATAGAGAGGCATCACTTGGACAAAAGCAGAGTAGTTAAAAACTGACTAGGTATTTAAAAGGATTACTGGCTATTAGGTTGGAAGTAGAAACCAGGGGCAAAAGATGATGGTGGCTTGGACCGGAGTATAGCAGTATAACAGTAGTGGGTGGAAGAGAAATTTGGATCCAGAGTTATGTCTATATGAGTGAGTGTGTATGTGTGTGTGTGTGTGTTTTTGTGTGTGTGTGTGTGTGTAAGATACATATATATCTTAAAGTAAAATATATATACTTTAATGTATTTATATATTTTAATATATATACATATATATATATACCTTATATATATACTTTAATCCTTATTACAGTCCTGTCAAATAGATTCTATTGCTATTCTTATACATATGAGATTACTAAAACACAGAGAGAATAAGGAAG
>NW_007224178.1:0-4438 GCF_000164805.1 Carlito syrichta | reverse complement strand
ATATTGCTACAAACATAAATCAGTTTCCATAGAAATACAGGATGTCAGAGTTGCAAGGAATTTCCAAGCCGGACCCTTCAGTTTTTAGAAGGATGAGGCTGAGGTCTGGTTGACATCTGCTCCACAAACATCTTTAAATACCAGCACTGACAATTACTTGGAAATAGTCAAGATTAATGGACAGCATAGAGACGGAGTCAACTAGGTTCTTGCTACACAGGACCTCACAGTGTGGAAGCAGGAAGACACTTGGGCAGATGATCGCATTAATTATCTTTGTGGGTGATCACCTGTGTGCCAGGCTCTTTACACTTGTAATTTTTCAAAGATCTTGAGAGGTTCGTGTCCAAATCCCCCTTTCACAGATGAGGAAATGTATGGAGGGGATTAGGAATCTAAGTCCCAGAAGTAGCAGAGTCGAAGATTTGTTGGACAGTAAAATGAACTCTCTAACCATTCTATGCTGGCAGGCCTTCACTTATGTGACAGATGTTCCTAGTCTCTACCTCATGGAGGTTTCTGTGTTTTGTCCACCCCCTTGGCTTGGAGTCTTTTAATATGAGTATATTACATAATGAATGTAGCTATCATTCATTATGAAACATTGTTTATAACGCTTTCTTGCCCTTCAGATGACAACTAAAGGCCCTTTTGTGTTTCCGGGGTCTCTTGGCTTTGCTTCTGCCACAGTTATCATCAACTCCTTACTGCAATTACTGGGCTTGCATGTCTACATACCTGACCATGAGGTCTTTCAGAGCTGGTACCCAGCCTGACAGACCTCTGTGTTGCCTATGCCCTATGCAGAATCACAAGCCTGCTACTCAGCAAACGATTATTGAATTCATGATGATGGCACATGTTCTTTGCTTGAAAAGTAACAGTAATTATTATGCTCCTTGTTTAGTTCTTCATAATAACATATGGTAAATGAGTAAAGATAGACCACCTCACTCCTTAAACTTCTTTCGACTCACAGGGCTAGGCAGTAGAGTAAGTAAGGCCAGATGCTGTAACAACCAACCTATGAATTTCAGAGGCTTAGTAAAAGTGACTATTTTTGAGTCACAGAGGCCCATGAGGATGTTCCTTGTCAGGAGGCTTCCCTGGATATCTCTCCTTCAAGCAGCAAACTCAGGTATCTGAGTCCCATACAACCTGGGTGACTATAGCCTCAGAAATTTGACTTTGCTGAAAACTGTATACTTGGG
Source organism: Carlito syrichta (assembly GCF_000164805.1). Taxonomy (NCBI): domain Eukaryota; kingdom Metazoa; phylum Chordata; class Mammalia; order Primates; family Tarsiidae; genus Carlito; species Carlito syrichta. Next base: position 3,227 of record NW_007224178.1, on the reverse strand, counting down.
AGATGAGGGGAGAAGACAGTCATATGGGATGTTTCATGGCCATCATGGAAGCAGTATACATCACTTGTGCTCACATTCCATTGGACAAGACATAACCACAATGTCTCTCTTAGAAACAAAGTGGGCTTGGAAATGGTGTTTGGCTATGTGACCAGGAAGCTGTTTTACATTAGTCATCAATGGGCATAAGCAGGCTCTAGTTCAGGGAGGTTTCTGTGTTTCATCTACTCCCTTGGCCTGGAGTCTTGCAATATGAGCATATGCATACATTTTATCACCCTGCTACTCCCCCAGTCTGGAACAGGGTCTCACACCGGGACTTCATTGAGTACAACACTGAAAGATTTCCAGGTACACAGCAACTGACGTCAACAGAATCAAGGATATGACCCCAATCACCAGTGAAATGCTATGAGCTTTCTCACACACCTGGGAAGCGAGAGTTCTTTTGTTTGTTTTTTTGTTTTTGTATCTCTTTCCTTCTCTTTGTATTTCACCGGCTACTCTTCACCTGGGTCCCTACACATCCACTGTGCTTGTGTAAACTTCTAATTCAGCACTTATAGCCTCATGTTGTGTTTTCTACTTATGTGTTTTTCTGGCCACTGTTCAGTGAGATCCTTGAAGGGCGAGGACCATGTTTTTATGATCTTTGCATAGCCAGTAACCAGGACAGCCTGAAATATGATAGGCATCACTGTGAATGCTTAATCGAGTATCCCACCTTTGATGTAGCACTGATAGAAAAACAAAAATCATCCTTTCCCATCTGGAGTTCAGATAGTAGGCATCTGGGTAGGCACCATACGTGTGCCCTATATATGTCAGGTGCTCTTCAAGCTCAGTTAAGCAGGTGTGAGCTACTGGAGAAATAGAACTCTGACTCATTTCTGCGCCACACAGAGGCTGACAGACTACTCAGTCCACTCCTTACTGAAGGAAAAACTTCCAAGATTTCAGTGATTTCTGTATCATCATCAAGCTATTTGTTATATCCACATAGCACCTGTACTGCTTTATGTTTAACATTTTAAATCTAGATAAAAATAGTACTTGCTATGAAGGTTAGTGACAACATCAATACCACAAAATGAAATAAGTTAAGGAAAACATTTAAAGTTGATGCTAAAAATACAGTACAAACCCATGCCACCGTACTATGCACTTAATACATACGATCTCAATGGATCTTCAGAGCATATCTTCGAATAAAATACATTTATCTTTGTCTACATATGGTTAGTCATGTTTCCAATCTACATTTATTTGACACCAATGTCTAAAATGCCTGTAGCATTAGAAACTCCCAACTTAATTTTGCCACAACTATTCCCATTGGTTGCCTTTCCTTTTCCCTCTGTAAACTTCACCTGTTTCATCTCCTCTCCTGATAGCAGCTTTCTTTCTGGAGGTCTCTCCCAGGTTCTGTGGCCACAGCCCCAGGATAACCAAACACTACTCTCTTTTGCAACCTTGAAATTTTATTTGATTTTTTCCCCTTCTTATTTCAGTAGCTTTGGGGGACACAAATAGTTTGGGGTATGGGCTCTAAGAGAAACTTTACTTTATTTTTCTGGTTCTTTGTGTCAGGGCAGTTCATTTTAATCCTTTTGGAGAAAGAGAGAGAATTGTCATTTATCATTTCATTATTTTCTTCTAAGGAGTGTGGATCCTGCAGGGAGTCTTTTGTGGAAGACATGTTTCTTTGCCTGCTAATACACAGAGGGATCCATAAAAGACTTAAAATGGCTGGCTTGTGAAAAGGGGTGGGGGGTGGTGACTGGAGCCTGGAGGTTTGAGGAGCACATGGAGGTTAAGCAGGCAGGGAGGAGAAATCTTGGCAAAGAGATACAGTAGTGGGGAGACAGTTAGGGAAACTTTATGGAAAAGGCAGAGATGCGCATATAGAGTGTTTTTCTAAACCCATTCTTTGTTTTCTAAATAAACACACTCACAATAACCCAGGACTGTTCTAAGGTCTTCACCTGTATTAACTCCTTTAATCCCCAGTATAGTCCTGTCAAATTGATTCTGTTACTATTCTCATATACATGAGATCACTAAGACACAAGAAAGAATAAGGAAGGGAAGGAGAGTCACACAGTTAGTAACTGTTAAGTATTTCAAGAGAGGGAAAAGACATGAGTCTGTTAAGTCTAACTGCTGGGTAAGGAGAAATTTGGAAATGAGAGGAGATCGACTTTGCAGTTCCTCTCTCCCATGGGGTGTGGTCTGGAAATTCTCTTTCCTTCCTCACCTCCTCATAAAGCCCTCAGTGTAGATTACGCTTTTATTAATAAAAGTATTTTTTAATGAAACAGATATGCTAACATTATTACCCTTTAAAAGGTCTGTTCACTAAAGTCATCTTGGACACCGACTTTGGGGGAACAGTAAAGACTGAACTTAGACAGACTTAGGCTTTAATCCTTACTCTACCATCTATTTACTGCTCACAGGGGAATACAGTAGAAGGTGCTGGGAATCTGAGGTCCTGGAGTGGGGTGGGACAGCCTTTTAAAAAAGTGAGTGGTTATGCATCCCTGAAGTGATATCTGAACAAACAGTTAAAGAAAACAAGGAGTTTCAACATGAGCTTCTTTGGGGAAGAGTATCCCAGGTAGAATGAACAACTTATATAAAGGTCTAGATGTGAAAATGAGTCTGGAAGGCTTGATGAACACCCGAGAGGCTGGAGTGGCTGGAGCAGAGGACATTAGGAAGAGATGAGCAGGAGGAGCAGGAGGTGAAAGAGAACACGTTATAGATGAGATTGTCGGCCATTTTGAGGACTTGTAAGCTGAGTAGGATAGAGAGGCATCACTTGGACAAAAGCAGAGTAGTTAAAAACTGACTAGGTATTTAAAAGGATTACTGGCTATTAGGTTGGAAGTAGAAACCAGGGGCAAAAGATGATGGTGGCTTGGACCGGAGTATAGCAGTATAACAGTAGTGGGTGGAAGAGAAATTTGGATCCAGAGTTATGTCTATATGAGTGAGTGTGTATGTGTGTGTGTGTGTGTTTTTGTGTGTGTGTGTGTGTGTAAGATACATATATATCTTAAAGTAAAATATATATACTTTAATGTATTTATATATTTTAATATATATACATATATATATATACCTTATATATATACTTTAATCCTTATTACAGTCCTGTCAAATAGATTCTATTGCTATTCTTATACATATGAGATTACTAAAACACAGAGAGAATAAGGAAG
>NW_007224177.1:0-4433 GCF_000164805.1 Carlito syrichta | reverse complement strand
TGCTACAAACATAAATCAGTTTCCATAGAAATACAGGATGTCAGAGTTGCAAGGAATTTCCAAGCCGGACCCTTCAGTTTTTAGAAGGATGAGGCTGAGGTCTGGTTGACATCTGCTCCACAAACATCTTTAAATACCAGCACTGACAATTACTTGGAAATAGTCAAGATTAATGGACAGCATAGAGACGGAGTCAACTAGGTTCTTGCTACACAGGACCTCACAGTGTGGAAGCAGGAAGACACTTGGGCAGATGATCGCATTAATTATCTTTGTGGGTGATCACCTGTGTGCCAGGCTCTTTACACTTGTAATTTTTCAAAGATCTTGAGAGGTTCGTGTCCAAATCCCCCTTTCACAGATGAGGAAATGTATGGAGGGGATTAGGAATCTAAGTCCCAGAAGTAGCAGAGTCGAAGATTTGTTGGACAGTAAAATGAACTCTCTAACCATTCTATGCTGGCAGGCCTTCACTTATGTGACAGATGTTCCTAGTCTCTACCTCATGGAGGTTTCTGTGTTTTGTCCACCCCCTTGGCTTGGAGTCTTTTAATATGAGTATATTACATAATGAATGTAGCTATCATTCATTATGAAACATTGTTTATAACGCTTTCTTGCCCTTCAGATGACAACTAAAGGCCCTTTTGTGTTCCCGGGGTCTCTTGGCTTTGCTTCTGCCACAGTTATCATCAACTCCTTACTGCAATTACTGGGCTTGCATGTCTACATACCTGACCATGAGGTCTTTCAGAGCTGGTACCCAGCCTGACAGACCTCTGTGTTGCCTATGCCCTATGCAGAATCACAAGCCTGCTACTCAGCAAACGATTATTGAATTCATGATGATGGCACATGTTCTTTGCTTGAAAAGTAACAGTAATTATTATGCTCCTTGTTTAGTTCTTCATAATAACATATGGTAAATGAGTAAAGATAGACCACCTCACTCCTTAAACTTCTTTCGACTCACAGGGCTAGGCAGTAGAGTAAGTAAGGCCAGATGCTGTAACAACCAACCTATGAATTTCAGAGGCTTAGTAAAAGTGACTATTTTTGAGTCACAGAGGCCCATGAGGATGTTCCTTGTCAGGAGGCTTCCCTGGATATCTCTCCTTCAAGCAGCAAACTCAGGTATCTGAGTCCCATACAACCTGGGTGACTATAGCCTCAGAAATTTGACTTTGCTGAAAACTGTATACTTGGGAGATGAGGGGAGAAGACAGTCATATGGGATGTTTCATGGCCATCATGGAAGCAGTATACATCACTTGTGCTCACATTCCATTGGACAAGACATAACCACAATGTCTCTCTTAGAAACAAAGTGGGCTTGGAAATGGTGTTTGGCTATGTGACCAGGAAGCTGTTTTACATTAGTCATCAATGGGCATAAGCAGGCTCTAGTTCAGGGAGGTTTCTGTGTTTCATCTACTCCCTTGGCCTGGAGTCTTGCAATATGAGCATATGCATACATTTTATCACCCTGCTACTCCCCCAGTCTGGAACAGGGTCTCACACCGGGACTTCATTGAGTACAACACTGAAAGATTTCCAGGTACACAGCAACTGACGTCAACAGAATCAAGGATATGACCCCAATCACCAGTGAAATGCTATGAGCTTTCTCACACACCTGGGAAGCGAGAGTTCTTTTGTTTGTTTTTTTGTTTTTGTATCTCTTTCCTTCTCTTTGTATTTCACCGGCTACTCTTCACCTGGGTCCCTACACATCCACTGTGCTTGTGTAAACTTCTAATTCAGCACTTATAGCCTCATGTTGTGTTTTCTACTTATGTGTTTTTCTGGCCACTGTTCAGTGAGATCCTTGAAGGGCGAGGACCATGTTTTTATGATCTTTGCATAGCCAGTAACCAGGACAGCCTGAAATATGATAGGCATCACTGTGAATGCTTAATCGAGTATCCCACCTTTGATGTAGCACTGATAGAAAAACAAAAATCATCCTTTCCCATCTGGAGTTCAGATAGTAGGCATCTGGGTAGGCACCATACGTGTGCCCTATATATGTCAGGTGCTCTTCAAGCTCAGTTAAGCAGGTGTGAGCTACTGGAGAAATAGAACTCTGACTCATTTCTGCGCCACACAGAGGCTGACAGACTACTCAGTCCACTCCTTACTGAAGGAAAAACTTCCAAGATTTCAGTGATTTCTGTATCATCATCAAGCTATTTGTTATATCCACATAGCACCTGTACTGCTTTATGTTTAACATTTTAAATCTAGATAAAAATAGTACTTGCTATGAAGGTTAGTGACAACATCAATACCACAAAATGAAATAAGTTAAGGAAAACATTTAAAGTTGATGCTAAAAATACAGTACAAACCCATGCCACCGTACTATGCACTTAATACATACGATCTCAATGGATCTTCAGAGCATATCTTCGAATAAAATACATTTATCTTTGTCTACATATGGTTAGTCATGTTTCCAATCTACATTTATTTGACACCAATGTCTAAAATGCCTGTAGCATTAGAAACTCCCAACTTAATTTTGCCACAACTATTCCCATTGGTTGCCTTTCCTTTTCCCTCTGTAAACTTCACCTGTTTCATCTCCTCTCCTGATAGCAGCTTTCTTTCTGGAGGTCTCTCCCAGGTTCTGTGGCCACAGCCCCAGGATAACCAAACACTACTCTCTTTTGCAACCTTGAAATTTTATTTGATTTTTTCCCCTTCTTATTTCAGTAGCTTTGGGGGACACAAATAGTTTGGGGTATGGGCTCTAAGAGAAACTTTACTTTATTTTTTCTGGTTCTTTGTGTCAGGGCAGTTCATTTTAATCCTTTTGGAGAAAGAGAGAGAATTGTCATTTATCATTTCATTATTTTCTTCTAAGGAGTGTGGATCCTGCAGGGAGTCTTTTGTGGAAGACATGTTTCTTTGCCTGCTAATACACAGAGGGATCCATAAAAGACTTAAAATGGCTGGCTTGTGAAAAGGGGTGGGGGGTGGTGACTGGAGCCTGGAGGTTTGAGGAGCACATGGAGGTTAAGCAGGCAGGGAGGAGAAATCTTGGCAAAGAGATACAGTAGTGGGGAGACAGTTAGGGAACTTTATGGAAAAGGCAGAGATGCGCATATAGAGTGTTTTCTAAACCCATTCTTTGTTTTCTAAATAAACACACTCACAATAACCCAGGACTGTTCTAAGGTCTTCACCTGTATTAACTCCTTTAATCCCCAGTATAGTCCTGTCAAATTGATTCTGTTACTATTCTCATATACATGAGATCACTAAGACACAAGAAAGAATAAGGAAGGGAAGGAGAGTCACACAGTTAGTAACTGTTAAGTATTTCAAGAGAGGGAAAAGACATGAGTCTGTTAAGTCTAACTGCTGGGTAAGGAGAAATTTGGAAATGAGAGGAGATCGACTTTGCAGTTCCTCTCTCCCATGGGGTGTGGTCTGGAAATTCTCTTTCCTTCCTCACCTCCTCATAAAGCCCTCAGTGTAGATTACGCTTTTATTAATAAAAGTATTTTTTAATGAAACAGATATGCTAACATTATTACCCTTTAAAAGGTCTGTTCACTAAAGTCATCTTGGACACCGACTTTGGGGGAACAGTAAAGACTGAACTTAGACAGACTTAGGCTTTAATCCTTACTCTACCATCTATTTACTGCTCACAGGGGAATACAGTAGAAGGTGCTGGGAATCTGAGGTCCTGGAGTGGGGTGGGACAGCCTTTTAAAAAAGTGAGTGGTTATGCATCCCTGAAGTGATATCTGAACAAACAGTTAAAGAAAACAAGGAGTTTCAACATGAGCTTCTTTGGGGAAGAGTATCCCAGGTAGAATGAACAACTTATATAAAGGTCTAGATGTGAAAATGAGTCTGGAAGGCTTGATGAACACCCGAGAGGCTGGAGTGGCTGGAGCAGAGGACATTAGGAAGAGATGAGCAGGAGGAGCAGGAGGTGAAAGAGAACACGTTATAGATGAGATTGTCGGCCATTTTGAGGACTTGTAAGCTGAGTAGGATAGAGAGGCATCACTTGGACAAAAGCAGAGTAGTTAAAAACTGACTAGGTATTTAAAAGGATTACTGGCTATTAGGTTGGAAGTAGAAACCAGGGGCAAAAGATGATGGTGGCTTGGACCGGAGTATAGCAGTATAACAGTAGTGGGTGGAAGAGAAATTTGGATCCAGAGTTATGTCTATATGAGTGAGTGTGTATGTGTGTGTGTGTGTGTTTTTGTGTGTGTGTGTGTGTGTAAGATACATATATATCTTAAAGTAAAATATATATACTTTAATGTATTTATATATTTTAATATATATACATATATATATATACCTTATATATATACTTTAATCCTTATTACAGTCCTGTCAAATAGATTCTATTGCTATTCTTATACATATGAGATTACTAAAACACAGAGAGAATAAGGAAG
>NW_007224176.1:0-758 GCF_000164805.1 Carlito syrichta | reverse complement strand
ACAAATAAATGAACCTTTTATACAAAAACACACATACTCTAGGTTAAACTATGAAAATTAGTCTATTTACTGCCCAAATCAGCCTCTGAGTTCTTTCCTTCTAAGCCACACAGCATATTGCTGAGATGGTGGGCCTTGTGACATACATATTTATGTGCATCTTCCTCATTTAAAAATATGAACTATTTCATAGTCCCCAGAAAAGAACCCTAGGTTTATACAAGGCCTACAAGGCCCTTAGCTTCTTTATCAACATATTCTTTTCTCCAAGCCCTGCTTAGTGATACTTCAGGCATACAGACAACTCAAAGTGCTCTAATGATGCCTGGGGCTTTCTTACCATTATAGGCTTGTATACACTGTACTGATGCCTTTGCCTGGAATTATCCATCTCCTGTTTTCTCAAGGTCAGTTCCTATTGATCTTCTAAGTCAGCTTTGGATATCCCTGGTTATGCATAGAGTCAATTGTTTTTCCAAGTGCTAACTTTGTACCTTGAACATAAGTTTGCAATAGCATCTATCCCCTATGTCTTCTGCATTGTATTTATTGATTATACTGAAACATTGGAGAAGGGTCTGTCAGTTTTCCTCACTTAATCCCCAGCACCAGTGCCTGGCATTGAGATGTCAATGACTATTTACTCAATTGAATTAACTGCTGGGCATAGCAAAAGGATTTTGTGTCCATTTAGTCGGCATTAACTGCTTATGTAAGTTCCACAGAAAACCCTGGTTGAAGTCGGTAACCTCAACAAT
>NW_007224175.1:0-694 GCF_000164805.1 Carlito syrichta | reverse complement strand
AGACAATATCAGCATTTGACTCTATAAGAAAATAAAGTATATTCAAGGTTTTATCCTCTTATGTCATCATGAATGTGTATCAGAGAACATATACAAATAGCTTAAAGCAAATTGCAATTTTTGAATTGGAAATCTCAATACTCAGTATCACTCTGCTCCAAAAAGTAAATATATCCTCAAACTCCATTTCACCAAGTTATAATTCACCAAGTTTTGCATAATTTCACCAAGTTCTATAATGCAATCTGTTTGTAATTTAGGGACTGTCTCTAAAAGGCTTTCAATAATTATCTTTAAATATCACAAGATTTGAACAGAGTGCTTAGTAGTTAGTTATGTATATACAATCTGATTACAAAGTCTAAGAAAAATTCTAAAATAAGTCTCACATATAGAAGGAGTTCAATTTCTATTGTTTCCTATGCCAGTGCCAATTTCACGTCAACTCCTTTGTGTCACCACCATGACTTCCACAATATAACTTAAGCAGTATGTAAGTATGACCTATGGAGAATAATTCAAAGATTCTTAATTCTTTTGTTACCCCGAGATCCCCAAAATTGCATATCAACTTTCGTGGTAGTGAAAATAAGACTATCTCTATAGAACTCCCTATAGTAGCTAGGAATGGTCTGATTAGGAGATAAAAATTACAGTAAATTATTCATCTTAATCTTTCATTTGCATTTAAGAA
>NW_007224174.1:0-2047 GCF_000164805.1 Carlito syrichta | reverse complement strand
AGGTTTATACAAGGCCTACAAGGCCCTTAGCTTCTTTATCAACATATTCTTTTCTCCAAGCCCTGCTTAGTGATACTTCAGGCATACAGACAACTCAAAGTGCTCTAATGATGCCTGGGGCTTTCTTACCATTATAGGCTTGTATACACTGTACTGATGCCTTTGCCTGGAATTATCCATCTCCTGTTTTCTCAAGGTCAGTTCCTATTGATCTTCTAAGTCAGCTTTGGATATCCCTGGTTATGCATAGAGTCAATTGTTTTTCCAAGTGCTAACTTTGTACCTTGAACATAAGTTTGCAATAGCATCTATCCCCTATGTCTTCTGCATTGTATTTATTGATTATACTGAAACATTGGAGAAGGGTCTGTCAGTTTTCCTCACTTAATCCCCAGCACCAGTGCCTGGCATTGAGATGTCAATGACTATTTACTCAATTGAATTAACTGCTGGGCATAGCAAAAGGATTTTGTGTCCATTTAGTCGGCATTAACTGCTTATGTAAGTTCCACAGAAAACCCTGGTTGAAGTCGGTAACCTCAACAATTAAAAGAATACTTTGTATATCATGTGTCTGTTTTCGGAAATTACACAATTAGCTCCTTCTCTCTTTTCTTAACATAGTGTGAAATAGTCCAGGCGGCTTCCTAGGAGATCAACTGTGTTGCCTGAATGTAGGGTGAGAAGGCTGCCTCAGTCCAGGTTAAAAGATAGTGCTTAAAAACTATTAAAAATCAAGTTTTTCTTGGAAAGTTCATATTCCAAGGAGAAGAAAGGCAGTGTGTTTTAAATAGTTGCTGAGGAAATTTATTTCAGAGTACTGTGTCTCAATTCGATAAGAACAGATGAAAGATGGGCAAGAGTTGAAAGTGGCAAACACAGTCTTCCAAGCTCTTTAATCCTCTCGATATTGCTTTAAAATAAAACAATCTTTTTCTCTCCTTGCTTTTCTGCATAAACAGATACATACATGTCTAATGAAAACTGTAATTTTAAAAAAAGAGCAAATTAAGGATCCCATCTCCTTGAATATAATACTGTTAATGATTTCCAAATATTGTAAAGACAATATCAGCATTTGACTCTATAAGAAAATAAAGTATATTCAAGGTTTTATCCTCTTATGTCATCATGAATGTGTATCAGAGAACATATACAAATAGCTTAAAGCAAATTGCAATTTTTGAATTGGAAATCTCAATACTCAGTATCACTCTGCTCCAAAAAGTAAATATATCCTCAAACTCCATTTCACCAAGTTATAATTCACCAAGTTTTGCATAATTTCACCAAGTTCTATAATGCAATCTGTTTGTAATTTAGGGACTGTCTCTAAAAGGCTTTCAATAATTATCTTTAAATATCACAAGATTTGAACAGAGTGCTTAGTAGTTAGTTATGTATATACAATCTGATTACAAAGTCTAAGAAAAATTCTAAAATAAGTCTCACATATAGAAGGAGTTCAATTTCTATTGTTTCCTATGCCAGTGCCAATTTCACGTCAACTCCTTTGTGTCACCACCATGACTTCCACAATATAACTTAAGCAGTATGTAAGTATGACCTATGGAGAATAATTCAAAGATTCTTAATTCTTTTGTTACCCCGAGATCCCCAAAATTGCATATCAACTTTCGTGGTAGTGAAAATAAGACTATCTCTATAGAACTCCCTATAGTAGCTAGGAATGGTCTGATTAGGAGATAAAAATTACAAGTAAATTATTCATCTTAATCTTTCATTTGCATTTAAGAAATGGTAAAAGATAGTGAATGCTAGAGATTTAGCCCTAGACCTGACGGAACTGTGGCTTTTCACTTTGAACTCTTCCTGTTATCCCTGTCTTGTCTGAGTCTCCTGATTTCAGAAATGAGCAGTTCCCATGTTCTCAAACTTCAGTGTCATTACTCTCTCTGTCCTAAAACAGGGACATTTCTTACTTCAAACACAGAAGAAGCTTCCATACTTGACAGTAAATAGAATTACAACCTTAGCAATAATAAAAATAATCATAATTGTATAGAATGCCTGTTTTTTTATACGT
>NW_007224173.1:0-677 GCF_000164805.1 Carlito syrichta | reverse complement strand
TCTTAAGGTTTTGGCCTTAGAGTTCTGAATAAGAATTGGTTCCCAGTTCCAATTTCCATAAGGGTGTCTCCTGTGCTTTCTGAGATTCTTATAGTTTGAGGTTTTATGTTTAGGTCTTTGATCCATTTAGAGTTAATTTTTATGTATGGTGATAGGTAGGGGTCCTGTTTCAATCTTCTGCATGTGGTCAGTCAGTTTTCCCAGCACCATTTACTGAATAGGTTCTCCTCTCCCCAGTGGTTGCTGTTGGAGGCTTTGAATGATATGCACTTTAATTTGCCAAAAGCAATGCTTATATTCTGGCAGCAACATGCTACATCTAATACATAGTAAAGTGAATACCTGAATTAAAAAGGCAGGAGGTGTAAGTGAATTTTTATTTGGGAAGGGAAGTTGTCAACTTAAAACAGCAGCAAATAAAGGGTGAATAGGAAACTCCCTTTTGTCACAGATATACACAACCTTCAGAATACTTGATATCAGAGGCATTTCAATTCATGACACCCAGCCCAGAAATGTCAACTGCTTTTCCATTCAAGCTAGTACTTCTGGATTCCTACTAAAAAGAAATACATTATGAGCATAGAAAAGTTGCTTATTGAGAGGAAACCCCTGAAGAATAATGGAGGGAAGGTAGACATTAAGACGTTATGTAGAACACTTTAAATTGTAATTAA
>NW_007224172.1:0-804 GCF_000164805.1 Carlito syrichta | reverse complement strand
ATAATTGAGGAACCTTTCCTGACCTTGCCATAAATTTGAAAATCTAGATGCAAGAATATCAAACAACCCTGGAAGATTCATTGCAGAAAGTTAATCCCCAGCATATAGTTGTCAGATTATCCAACGTTAATGTGAAGGAAAGACTGCTAAGAGCAGTGAGACAAAAGCATCAAATACCTTACAAAGGTAACTCTATCAGACTAACAGTAGACAACTTAGCAGAAACCCTATGAACCAGAAGTGATTGGGGCTCTATCTTCAATCTCCTGAAACAGAACTACTCTTAGCCCAAGATTTTATATTCCACAAAACTAAGTTTCATGAATGAAAGAAAAATAAAGTTTTCTCAGACAAGAAAATGCTGAGAGAATTTGTCACCACCAAACTGGCCCTATAAGAAATACGCAAGAGTTCTAAATATTGAAACTAAAGGTCAAAGTACACCAGCAGAAAAACACTGGAAATCATAAACTCACAGGGCTTATAGAACACCAACACAATAAAGAAAGATAGAAAAGAAAAAATCAACAACGAAGTAACAGTCAATTTGATGAATGGAATAATAATTTGCATATCATTAGCCCTGAAGATAAGTGGTCTCAATTCCCACTAAAAAGATGTAGACTGGCAGAATTAATTTTAAAAAAGCACAATCCAAATATCTGCTGCCTTCAAGAGACCCACTTAACATACAAAGACTCCTATAGACAAAGGTAAAGGGGTGGAAAAAAAATTCCACAAAAATAGAAACCAAAATGAGCAGCAGTAGTCATACTCATATCAGATAAAGCAGATGTTATAGCA
>NW_007224171.1:0-784 GCF_000164805.1 Carlito syrichta | reverse complement strand
GATACTTTAGGGACAAGATTTACCTCGACTTTGTCTTGACCCAAAGATACTTTGGCACCTTAGATTTCAAACATGCTTTGAGTATAAATGGGACAGGTCCTGTGTCCCCTTCCTCGATTTTGCATTTTCAATTATTTGTTTGTTTAACAACCTGACTATTCTGTAAATATTTGTTACACATCTCTCTGCTCTACTGAAATATCTCTTTCAAAGTCACTTTAAGAAACATTCAGGGAGGCAGGGAAGATGGCAGCCAAGCCAATTGGACTATGTGAGTACTAGTGTATGTGAGTGAGTGAGTGTATGGAAAATTTTGTGTATGTGCTGGTGAGTGAGTGTGCATGTGAGTGGTTGACTGAGTGAGGGCTAGGGAGCTAGTGACCAGGGCTCTCCTGGTGCAGCAGCTGGTGCCACAGCTGCTGGACTTGAACCCTAGCGATTCCTGGGATGCAGAAGTTAAATGCCATTTTTAAAAAGTCAACAAACTCTTCCTGGGAAGAAAATATTGAGAAAGACTGACTAAGTGGGGGACTCGTAAGTGGCCAGGGCCCTGGGGCAACAGCTGGTGCTGCAGCTTCTCTGCTTGCTCCCGGCCATTCTCAGGTTGCAGAGGCCGAGTGCCATTTTTTTAAATGGACAAAAGTTTTTCTGTGAAGCAGCAGCAGGGAGAGACTACTGCCCCAGACTCTGCCTCACCACTGCAACAGGAGACTACCAGTTCCAGGCTTTGCCTCACCACTTCAGCGCCTGGTCAGATATTGGCAGCAGGGGCTGCAGAGGGAGG
>NW_007224170.1:0-1764 GCF_000164805.1 Carlito syrichta | reverse complement strand
AAAAAATTAGCCAGGCATGGTAGCATGCGCCTGTAGTTCCAGTTACTTGGAAGGCTGAGGTGGAAGGATCACTGGAGCCAAGCAGGTCGAGGCTGCGGTGGCTGGGAGCATGCCACTACACTCCAGTCTGAGCGACAGAATAAGAATTCAACTCAAAAAAAAAGTAAGGAAGAAAAGAATTCTGGAATGGAAAAATCCACTGAAGGAATTACAAAATACACTCAAAACCTTCAACAATATACAGGGAGGGAGGGGTGGATTCTGGAACTGAAAAATCAATTGAAGGAATTATAGAATACATTCAAAAGTTTGAACAACAGACAAGACCAAGCAGAAAAAAGAATCTCAGAACTTGAAGACAAGTGTCTTGAAATAATCCAGTAACAAAAATAAAGAAATGAAAAATAATTTAAAAGAATGAACAAAAGCCTTTGAGATATTTTGGACTACACAAAGCAACAACACTTACAAATTATTGGTATTCCTAAAAGGAAAGAAAGATTTAAAAGTTTAGACAACCTATTTAAGAAATACTTGATGAAAACTTCCCCAAACCTAGCAAGAGATTTAGACATTCAGATACAGGGGGCTCAGTGATCACCTGAAAAACACATTTCAAAAAGAACTTCACCATGACATATTATAACCAGACAGTTTAAACTCAAATTGAAAGAAATAATTCTAAAATAAGCAAAAATTGTCTAGTCACCTATAAAGAAAAGCACATTTGACTAACAGTGGACTTCTCAGCAAAAACTATATAGAACAGAAGAAAATGGGATGGAATCTTCTGATGAGATCAGGTGCATTCAGGGTGGTATGGCTGTAGACACGATTAAATTTTCAAAGTGCAGAAAGAAAAAGAAAAAAAACCTGCCAGCCAAGAATTTTATATCCAGTAAGATTAACCTTCACAGATGAAGAAACAGTCTTTCCCATACAAACAAATACTGAGAGAATTTGTCACCACTGAGCCAGCCCTGCAAGAAATATTCACAGGAGTCCTAAACATGAAAACAAAAGGATGATGATCACCATCATAAAAACACATAAAAGTGAAAAAACTCACAGGTCTTATGTCACACAAAAGAGAAAGATACCCTTTTCAACAAATGGTGCTGGGAAACTGAATAGCTATACTCAGAAGAATAAAAATGGATCCTTATTTCTCACTATATACAAAATCAACTCAAGATAAATTAAAGACTTGAATGTAAGAGCTGAAACTATAAAAAAATACTAAGAGAAAATCTAGGGAATACTCTTTTGTACATTGGTCTAGGCAAAGAATTCATGAGTAAGACCTCAATAGCCTAAGGAAAAAAACAAAAACAAAAAACAGACTAATAGGACCTCATTAAACTAAAAAGTTACTGCACAGCAAAAGGAATATTCAAGAGTGAACAGGTAACTTCTTGAATGGTAGAAGATACTCACAAAAACTGGGGGGGGACTCAAAAAAGCAGAATTATTTTTCAGAGGGCAGGCCCCTTATAGTATAGGCTTCCCCTGCTAGGCAAGTGTTCTAGGAACCCAATGACATCAGTATACCAGTTAGCATTGTTGTCAAAGGCTGCGTTTGACTTCAGTAAATATTTTTCGGAGATTATTTCAGCATATATTTACCCATTTCATGATGGGTGATTTAGGAGCACACTTGCCCACACTATGCTGAGTATTCAGCAGTTTGTGACCAAAAACAGCATGACCCCTGTGCCCCACCTTCCCTTTTCAGTCCCATCCTAAGTGACTTTGTTCCGCCAG
>NW_007224169.1:0-1463 GCF_000164805.1 Carlito syrichta | reverse complement strand
CTATTTAAGAAATACTTGATGAAAACTTCCCCAAACCTAGCAAGAGATTTAGACATTCAGATACAGGGGGCTCAGTGATCACCTGAAAAACACATTTCAAAAAGAACTTCACCATGACATATTATAACCAGACAGTTTAAACTCAAATTGAAAGAAATAATTCTAAAATAAGCAAAAATTGTCTAGTCACCTATAAAGAAAAGCACATTTGACTAACAGTGGACTTCTCAGCAAAAACTATATAGAACAGAAGAAAATGGGATGGAATCTTCTGATGAGATCAGGTGCATTCAGGGTGGTATGGCTGTAGACACGATTAAATTTTCAAAGTGCAGAAAGAAAAAGAAAAAAAACCTGCCAGCCAAGAATTTTATATCCAGTAAGATTAACCTTCACAGATGAAGAAACAGTCTTTCCCATACAAACAAATACTGAGAGAATTTGTCACCACTGAGCCAGCCCTGCAAGAAATATTCACAGGAGTCCTAAACATGAAAACAAAAGGATGATGATCACCATCATAAAAACACATAAAAGTGAAAAAACTCACAGGTCTTATGTCACACAAAAGAGAAAGATACCCTTTTCAACAAATGGTGCTGGGAAACTGAATAGCTATACTCAGAAGAATAAAAATGGATCCTTATTTCTCACTATATACAAAATCAACTCAAGATAAATTAAAGACTTGAATGTAAGAGCTGAAACTATAAAAAAATACTAAGAGAAAATCTAGGGAATACTCTTTTGTACATTGGTCTAGGCAAAGAATTCATGAGTAAGACCTCAATAGCCTAAGGAAAAAAACAAAAACAAAAAACAGACTAATAGGACCTCATTAAACTAAAAAGTTACTGCACAGCAAAAGGAATATTCAAGAGTGAACAGGTAACTTCTTGAATGGTAGAAGATACTCACAAAAACTGGGGGGGGACTCAAAAAAGCAGAATTATTTTTCAGAGGGCAGGCCCCTTATAGTATAGGCTTCCCCTGCTAGGCAAGTGTTCTAGGAACCCAATGACATCAGTATACCAGTTAGCATTGTTGTCAAAGGCTGCGTTTGACTTCAGTAAATATTTTTCGGAGATTATTTCAGCATATATTTACCCATTTCATGATGGGTGATTTAGGAGCACACTTGCCCACACTATGCTGAGTATTCAGCAGTTTGTGACCAAAAACAGCATGACCCCTGTGCCCCACCTTCCCTTTTCAGTCCCATCCTAAGTGACTTTGTTCCGCCAGATGAAAAAGTCCTCATAAGGAAATATTTTGCCAAGGTGGAAGAGGTGAAACAAAAACAGTAGAAACAATAAAAGGCACCAACATTGACAAGCTCAAAAACTGTTCTGAGCAGTAGAAAAAGCATCTCAATAGGTGTAACGCATCAAGCAGAGAGTACTTTAAAGGTGACTGAAGTTTAAACATGTAAGAATAAACACAATTTTTAGTAAATAAATTCC
>NW_007224167.1:0-754 GCF_000164805.1 Carlito syrichta | reverse complement strand
TTAATACTGTTGACGAGACTTACTATTTTAATTATTTTAATGACTATATTTTTAAAAAATCAAGCATGAGGACAAGAATATTTTGTATCTCATTGACTAAGCACAGTTCCTGCTTATGTAGTAACTAATGACTTCTTTGTGATCAAATATTAAAATAAACAAATAATTCTAAGAACAGAAGTAATAAGTTAATTTTGAAGGAAAATTTATATATACTTCAGAGGAACAACAGATAATGCTACAGCATGAGTTTCTCTCTAAGTGATATACCCTTTAATTTGCTTCTTTCCTAGGCATACATTTTTAACATGATGCATTAGTGTAGGAAAGCTTGTCAGGTCAATATTAGGATAATCAGTTGGCAAGATGTTTCACTTGAATTGTAGGATGCAAGTACTCAAGGACATTGCCTAGCTACACATCTACCAACAAGCAGATAAGTGATTGGACCAGAATGTTTTTAAGGTCTCATTTACCACAAAAATTCTATGTTCTAAATGTGTCCAGAAAGCTAGCCCAAAAACTGTATTAAGGTATATTCTAAGCTCCAATAACAAAGATTCAAAATGTAATGTTTCAAGCATTGAGAATATTATTTCTCATGCAGGAGTCCAGATTTAAGGAGGCAGTCCAGGATAAGAAGGATGCTCTCCTCCGTAAGTTCACGGAGGCTCCCTGCTTCCTTCTGTCTTGTAACTCTAACGTTTCAATTTAAACTAGGTCTATATTACAATTGGTGGGAAGGTGTGAGAAC
>NW_007224166.1:0-1571 GCF_000164805.1 Carlito syrichta | reverse complement strand
TTATTATTATTATTATTATTATTGCCTTAGCAATAATAAGTAGAGTTCAAAAGTTCAAACCAAAATTTAGGCAATAGATGCCTTTAGTCACTTTCTAATTTAGTGTCTTCACTGAATTTTCATGTCTAGAAATATGAAGCCCATTATTGTAAGTTGTTTCAAGTTATTGAAATCAAGTTTTAATCTACAAAACTAGTTTTCTATAAGGTAATTGATACATCCTGAATAAGGTTCATTCACACATACACACACACAATATTTCATTTTTCCAATAATCCTAAAACCCCAAGTTATGAGAATCACATGCTCAAAACATTACATAATTATGATGATTTAACTTAGATAGCGCCAGTTGGAAACAGGCATTATTCTTGGGTAGTCAGCCAAAATCTCTTGTGTCCTTTTCCTCCACTTCTGGTTTAGATTCAATGATTTCTTTCTATTCTCCCCTGCAAATAAAGAGGCACATGAAATCCTATTGTTATTTTTCTCCATAGCTATGATTATCTTTACCACACCATGACAGATGATGTCTCTACACTCAACCTCATGCCCTCAAAATTATACTTTTTGGCCAAAATAAAGAAAAAATTAGGAGAATTTTACTGCTATAGCAGATTTTATATGAAAACAGGTTCAAAACAGAAATTTCAGCACCAAACTGCAGTAGGTTCTTCTGTTTTATGCTCCAGTACTACCCTGTGTTTTACCTTAATACTGTTGACGAGACTTACTATTTTAATTATTTTTAATGACTATATTTTTTAAAAAATCAAGCATGAGGACAAGAATATTGTGTATCTCATTGACTAAGCACAGTTCCTGCTTATGTAGTAACTAATGACTTCTTTGTGATCAAATATTAAAATAAACAAATAATTCTAAGAACAGAAGTAATAAGTTAATTTTGAAGGAAAATTTATATATACTTCAGAGGAACAACAGATAATGCTACAGCATGAGTTTCTCTCTAAGTGATATACCCTTTAATTTGCTTCTTTCCTAGGCATACATTTTTAACATGATGCATTAGTGTAGGAAAGCTTGTCAGGTCAATATTAGGATAATCAGTTGGCAAGATGTTTCACTTGAATTGTAGGATGCAAGTACTCAAGGACATTGCCTAGCTACACATCTACCAACAAGCAGATAAGTGATTGGACCAGAATGTTTTTAAGGTCTCATTTACCACAAAAATTCTATGTTCTAAATGTGTCCAGAAAGCTAGCCCAAAAACTGTATTAAGGTATATTCTAGGCTCCAATAACAAAGATTCAAAATGTAATGTTTCAAGCATTGAGAATATTATTTCTCATGCAGGAGTCCAGATTTAAGGAGGCAGTCCAGGATAAGAAGGATGCTCTCCTCCGTAAGTTCACGGAGGCTCCCTGCTTCCTTCTGTCTTGTAACTCTAACGTTTCAATTTAAACTAGGTCTATATTACAATTGGTGGGAAGGTGTGAGAACAGAAAGAGAAGCACAAGTAATTTTATTATTTGGTAACATCTAATTTAAGGGACTCTTCAAAAGATAGTTTTTAGATGAGTGGTTATGTGCAGCTAATAGTAAAT
>NW_007224165.1:0-724 GCF_000164805.1 Carlito syrichta | reverse complement strand
TTAGCAAGTTTTCATCCCATTATTGTATAGACAAATGTGATCAACTGGTATCTTAAATGGCATTGTGATGACTGTATAGTCTCAAGAAGTTTCAGGACCAGGCACAGTGACTCATGCCTATAATCCCAGCACTTTGGGAGGCCAAGATGGGAGGAATGCTTGAGTCCAGGAGTTCGAGACCAGCCTGGGCAACATAGTGAAAACTTGACTCTACAAAAGATAAAAAAAAATTAGGCAGGGATGGGGATGCATGCCTGTAGTCCTAGGTAATTAAGAGGCTGAGGTAGAAGGATCACCTGAGTTTAGGACATAGAGACAAGTGAGCTGTGATTATGCCACTGCAATCCAGCACTGGGAGACAGATAGAGACCTCACCTAAAAAAAAAAAAAAATTTCTCTAGGCATTGGTAACCCTTTGGAAAATTTGGAAATGCCTTCTGTTTCACAGCAACTGATCTCATTTTAAAATATGATTTATATGTGTTGGGAGTTGGTCTTGGAGGTCCACCTAATTGACAGGGTCCTGGTGGGCTGAAGACCCCGGGCCGTAGGGCGAACCCGGGAAGCTGAGGCTCTTCTGTCTTCCACCTTTGCTGTTTGGTACCACCGAATAAATTCTGTGCAGTTGTGGAAGAAGAAAATGGCATGTTTATGCGAAGTACTCACAGCTAACCTAAGAATGTCATGGTTCATTTTTCCATTTCCCGCTATGCCACTTGGCCTG
>NW_007224164.1:0-750 GCF_000164805.1 Carlito syrichta | reverse complement strand
TGGGCTGAAGACCCCGGGCCGTAGGGCGAACCCGGGAAGCTGAGGCTCTTCTGTCTTCCACCTTTGCTGTTTGGTACCACCGAATAAATTCTGTGCAGTTGTGGAAGAAGAAAATGGCATGTTTATGCGAAGTACTCACAGCTAACCTAAGAATGTCATGGTTCATTTTTCCATTTCCCGCTATGCCACTTGGCCTTTTCTAACATATGCAAGGGTTAAACTCTGAAGCACATCAAGAATGCTTTCTTTCACTTGGTTATAAGTTACTGGACATTGCTTGAGTAAAAAAATGACATAAGTATATTCACTCCTTATTTGATTTAGAAGTATGTAGTTTAGTGTTTAGACTTAAGGTTTTTTAGAAGCACAAGTTTATAGTAAGTTCATTATGAATTCATTATAAGTTCTAACACTTATCTAGGAGTTATGTAGGTGATTTATAACACTGTTTTCACTGACTTAGGATAAAGATTAATCATTAAGGTTTTTACTTAATTTAATAGTTAAAACTCTAGGTTAACATTTATTGAGTGGGTTTTCATTGAACTCATAATATACTAATCAGACACTTTTATGATAAATTAGCTAAAGACAGAAGCAACCTTGGGGGCCTGGGAAACATTACTAAAAGCTTCTTTTGAGTTCTCTTTAGAAATAAACACTGCAGATAAGAGAAAAGTAACGGAGACACCTGGACAAGAAAGGCGATTACAAAGCTCTGAAGGTCATAAAACCCCAGAAGGAAAACTA
>NW_007224163.1:0-750 GCF_000164805.1 Carlito syrichta | reverse complement strand
GCTCTAACTCAAAACAAACAAAACACAGAAACCAAGGCAATACAATTTTAAAAGTAAAACAGGACATATATGGAAAAAAACCACTGCCAAGGTAGCCAAGATGGGCCTTGTGTCTCACTGGACAGTGAAGCTCACACATGAGTGCAGAGGAGACTTTGTCTTCCAGTGTGTTGGTTCCTCAAGCCACCCATCTCTCACATTTCAGGGAGAGATGACCGCTCCCTTCTGCGGGTTCAGAGTCTTACAGTTAATGTCTATGGACTGAGGCCTTTAACACAAATCAACTCTGATAAAAGAGTAACCAATGAAATTAGCAACTGGAAGCCAATCACATTTTAAGAAGTTAGTGATGGCTAATGTTCTAAAAACCACATTATTCTGCCATTAATAAAATGATTTAGAGGCACCAAATTTGCTCTTCTATTTACATAAAATGTGTGAAATACACGTTTATTATATCTCAACATTTTAAAAACTTATGTGGGCTGGGCATGGTTTCTCAGCCTGTAATCCCAGTGCTTTGGGAGGCCGAGATGAGTGGATTGCCTCAGCCCACGGGTTTGAGACACACTTGGGCAACTTGGCAAGACCTCATCTCTACAATAAATAAAAATAATTAGCCGTGTGTGGTAGCGCGCGCCTGTAGTTCCAGCTACTTGGAAAGACTGAGCGGAAAGATCTCCAGAGCCCAGCAGATGAGGCTGCAGTGGCTGGGAGCAGCCACTGCACTCCAGTTTGGGTGACAGAGTG
>NW_007224162.1:0-755 GCF_000164805.1 Carlito syrichta | reverse complement strand
CCTGAGATACTACCTAACTCCAGTCAGAATGGCAATTATCAACAACTCAAAAAATAACAGCTGCTGGAGAGGGTGTGGTGAAAAGGAAGCACTTCTACACTGTTGGTGGGAGTGCAAACTAGTGCAACCTCTGTGGAAAGCAGTGTGGTGATTCCTAAAAGCTCTAAATATCGACTCCCATATGCCCCCGCAACCCCCCCACTGGGAATATACCCTGAAGAACTCAGATCACTCTATAAAAAAAGATACCTGCACACGAATGTTTATTGCAGCATTGTTCACAATAGCAAGAACCTGGAACCAACCACGCTGTCCATCAAAAGAGGACTGGATTAAAAAATGTGGTACATACACATGATGGAATACTATGCAGCCATAAAAAAGAACAAAATCATGAATTTTGCAGCAACCTGGATGGAGCTAGAGTCTATAATACTAAGTGACCTCTCAGAGAAACAAAGATCTGAGTATCACATATTCTCACTCATATAGTGGACCTTGATCATCCAATGCACTACTATAAGAAAATGACTGACAGTGTTGGGAAACTATGGGGGGGGGATGGGACTAATGGTAGTAAACATCTTTCCGGAGACGGGGAGACACTTGTTATCAACAAGGGAGCCTGAATGAAGCATATTTGCATACCTAACCCTTAACTGTACCCCACAATATCATAATTAAAAATATTAATTAAAATAAAAAAAAAAAACAAATTTAATCCTCAGAAAAAATTCTGGATCCAGCCCTTCTCC
>NW_007224161.1:0-657 GCF_000164805.1 Carlito syrichta | reverse complement strand
TGTACCCCACAATATCATAATTAAAAATATTAATTAAAATAAAAAAAAAAAAACAAATTTAATCCTCAGAAAAAATTCTGGATCCAGCCCTTCTCCTAAGAGTTTTCCTTTCTCTGCTGTCTTTGGGAAGGGTTGGAAACATGTCAGGCTTCACTCTGCTCTTCATCCAGTCCCAGTAACAGCAAATTGTGTTTCAAAAGAGTCTAGAGTTTCATTCTTAGGGCAAAAGAAAAACTGCCTTTTGCTCAGTAGAAACAGTAGCTGGGAAAGTCCCAAATATCTCAGTTGTTCCAAATGAAGTTTTCACTTTTTACTGTTATCTTTGTCCCAGGACCCTCTTTTACTATTTGAATTTTAGTTTCTTTCATTTTGGAAACTAAGTAGTTTTAGAGAACTAATCTTGTATCTGAAGTTTCCTTTTCTATACTTACTTTGGGCTCTGTATCTTTGGTATCTTTGTTCATCTAATTTCAGATTAACTTCTATCTTTTAGGAACTCCTCAAAATTTTTCCTTATGTAAGTGTTCCATTTATCAATTTCCGATGATTTTATACATTGATTATCTTAAAACAATCTTATTTATTATTGCATTTACATATCGTAGATAGGAGAAAATAGATACATGCACTTAGTTTGTAATCTTAATCTATTCATTT
>NW_007224160.1:0-1203 GCF_000164805.1 Carlito syrichta | reverse complement strand
CCATTCCATTCCTTTCCTCTGCATTCCAATCCAGTCCATTCCATTCCTCTCCATTCAATTACAATCCATTCCTCTACACTCCATTCCATTTCTCTACATTCCATTCCATTCCTCTCCATTCCATACCATTCAACTCCATTCCATTGCATTCCTCTCCATTCCTCTGCATTCCATTCGATTCCATTTCGTTCTTCTCCATTCCAAACCTCTCCATTCCATTCCTCTCACTTTCATTCTATTCCATTCTAATCCTCTCCTTCCATTCCATTCTTCTTCAATCCATTCCACTGCATTCCATTCCCCTCCATTCCATTCCATTCCTCCCCATTTCATTCCATTCCATTCCTCTCCATTTCATTCCTCTCCATTTCATTCCATTCCACTCCACTCCATTACATTCCACTACATTCCATTCCATTCGATTCCCCTCCATCCATTCAACTCCATTCCATTGCATTCTTCTCCATTCCATTCCATTCTTCTCCATTCCATTACATTCCATTCTATTATTCTTCTTTCCATTTCTTTATGCCATTATTCTCTATACATTTCATTATTCTCCCTTCCATTCCATTCCAGGCCTTGGCATTTCTTTCTATTCCATTCCATCCCATTCTATTCTTCTCCTTTCCCTTCCATTCCATTTCATTCCTTTCTTTTAATTCCATTCATTTCCATTTCATACATCTCCAATCCTTTCCACTCCATTGCACTCCATTCCATTCCTCTCCATTTCTCTCATTTTCATTCAATTCCATTCCCTTCCTCTCCATTCCATTCCTCTGCATTTCATTCGCTTCCTTTCCATTTCATTCTTCTCCATTCCATTCAATTCCATTCATCTGCATTCCATTCCATTCCACTCTATTCCATTTCTCTCCATTCAATTCCATTTCATTCCTCTCTATTCCATTCCATTCCATTCCATTCCTCTCCATTCCGTTCCAATTCTCTCATATCCATTCCATTCTAATCCATTCTATTCCATTCCATTCCAATTCCTTCCATCCCATTCTTCTCCATTCCATTGCATTCCATTCCATTCCTCTTCTTTCCTCTCCATTCCTCTGCATTCCATTCCATTTCATTCCATTCCATTCCATTCTTCTCCATTTCAATTCTCTCCATTCCATTCCATTCCTCTCAATTCCATTCCATTCCATTCCAACCCTCTCCATTTCATTCCATTCCATTCCATTCTTA
>NW_007224159.1:0-599 GCF_000164805.1 Carlito syrichta | reverse complement strand
AAAACATAAGACTTCTGGGTTAGAAACAAAGAATTTTATTACTCACATCACAGCAAGCGAAATGAGTCTTAGGGTGGCCTTGGTATTCCAACACCCTCCGAGTCCTACAGGGCATTGCAGAAGGGCCCATGTGGATGTTACGCAAACTGTCCGTCTGCATGGCAGCCAGGGAACACTAAGCTGGGAGGATCTGAGGCTTGTAGAGTGAGTGGTAAGGAAACCTGCCCATTATCTGGAGCTGAGATGTTGTCTCTTTCCTCAAGGTGGCTCTCTTCAAGCACAACCCTGAGAAACGGCCTGAGCGAAGAGCCTTGCCTGTTCCACATACGGGCAAGAAGCTGCGGGGACGCTTGGAGCCCGCGGTGGACGGCCTTTCCCGGCACATGCTTAGCATTTCAAGGTTGGCATAAGTCAGCGGATTGCTTTTCATGATCACTATTACTTTACTGACATGGAGGGCACGGTTGCATTGGATACTTTATCATCTAATATTATTTCTCTTTTTTTTGAGTCGGAGTCTCACTCCATCGCCCAGGCTCGAGTGCAGTGGCAGGCTCACCGCCCCCCCAGCAATGACCTGCTGGGCTCAGGCGATCCTT
>NW_007224158.1:0-729 GCF_000164805.1 Carlito syrichta | reverse complement strand
CACCAGTCCTGTATCCTGGGAATGAAGCCCACCTGGTCATGGTGGATGATCCTTGAGAAGTGTTGTTGGATTCTGTTTGCTGGACTCTTGTTGAGAAATTTTGCATCTATGTTCATCAAAGAGATTGGTCTATAATTCTCTTTCCTCGTTGGATCCTTGCCAGGTTTGGATATCAGTATGATGTTAGCTTCATAAAATGTGTTGAGGAGAATTCAGTCATTCTCAATTGCCTGGAATACTTTCAGTAAGATTAGTATTAGCTCCTTCTTGAATATCTTGTAGAATTCAGTTGGGAAGCCATCTGATCCAGGGATTTTTTTTTTTTTTACTAGAAGTTCTCTCATGACTGAGTCAATTTCTGGATTGTTTGGTCTGTTTAGAGCTTCAATTTCTTTTTGTTTCAACCTTGGGAGGTTGTGTGATATCAGAAAATCTTCCATTTCCTTTAGATTTTCTAGTTTATTTGCTTATAGATGTTGATAGTAATCCCTGTTAATCTTTTGAATTTCTTTAGGATCATTTCTGACATTACCTTTTTCATTTCTAATTGTTTTATTTGGACTTCCTCTCTCCCTTTCTTCAGTCAATCTGGGCAGGTGCCCATCAGTCTTATTTATCCTTTCTAAGAACCAGCTTTTTTTTCTTGTTGATTCTCTGTATGATATATTTGTCTTCTATATCCTGCAACTGTGACTTTATTTTAGTGATCTGGATTTTTCTCCTGCAATT
>NW_007224157.1:0-740 GCF_000164805.1 Carlito syrichta | reverse complement strand
TTCGGATTCTGTTTGCTAGACTCTTGTTGAGAAATTTTGCATCTATGTTCATCAAAGAGATTGGTCTATAATTCTCTTTCCTCGTTGGATCCTTGCCAGGTTTGGATATCAGTATGATGTTAGCTTCATAAAATGTGTTGAGGAGAATTCAGTCATTCTCAATTGCCTGGAATACTTTCAGTAAGATTAGTATTAGCTCCTTCTTGAATATCTTGTAGAATTCAGTTGGGAAGCCATCTGATCCAGGGATTTTTTTTTTTTTTACTAGAAGTTCTCTCATGACTGAGTCAATTTCTGGATTGTTTGGTCTGTTTAGAGCTTCAATTTCTTTTTGTTTCAACCTTGGGAGGTTGTGTGATATCAGAAAATCTTCCATTTCCTTTAGATTTTCTAGTTTATTTGCTTATAGATGTTGATAGTAATCCCTGTTAATCTTTTGAATTTCTTTAGGATCATTTCTGACATTACCTTTTTCATTTCTAATTGTTTTATTTGGACTTCCTCTCTCCCTTTCTTCAGTCAATCTGGGCAGGTGCCCATCAGTCTTATTTATCCTTTCTAAGAACCAGCTTTTTTTCTTGTTGATTCTCTGTATGATATATTTGTCTTCTATATCCTGCAACTGTGACTTTATTTTAGTGATCTGGATTTTTCTCCTGCAATTAGGATTTGGATGATCTTGCCTTGACTCCCTTAGGTTTGACATTAGGCTGTTTACTTGTGATCTTTCTATTTTATTA
>NW_007224156.1:0-9362 GCF_000164805.1 Carlito syrichta | reverse complement strand
TTCAGGATCATTTCTGACATTACCTTTTTCATTTCTAATTGTTTTATTTGGACTTCCTCTCTCCCTTTCTTCAGTCAATCTGGGCAGGTGCCCATCAGTCTTATTTATCCTTTCTAAGAACCAGCTTTTTTTCTTGTTGATTCTCTGTATGATATATTTGTCTTCTATATCCTGCAACTGTGACTTTATTTTAGTGATCTGGATTTTTCTCCTGCAATTAGGATTTGGATGATCTTGCCTTGACTCCCTTAGGTTTGACATTAGGCTGTTTACTTGTGATCTTTCTATTTTATTAGTGTATGTGTACAATGCTTTGAATTTTCCTCTTAACACTGATTTCATGGCATCTCAGAGATTCTGATAAGATGTGTCTTTGTTTTTATTTATTTCTAGGAATCTTTTTATTTCTGTCTAGATTTGTGTTGGCTCAGAAGTCGCTTAGCAGCATGTTGTTTAGTGTTCATGTCTTAGTGTGTTTTGAGGGGATCTTGGTGGTGATATTTATTTTTATTTCTCTGTGATCTGAGAAGATGCATGTACTATTTTGATCTTTTGAAATTTGTTCACATTTGATTTATGTCAAAGAATGTGATTGATCTTGGAGTATGTTTCGTGTGATGATGAGTAAGATATATACTCAGTAGTTGTTGGGTAGAGTGGTCTGTAGTTATCTGTTAAATCCACTTGATTGAGTGTCAAGTGGTTTCAGATCTCCTTGTTGTTTCATTTGTTTGTTTGTTTGTTTTGCCTTGATGATCTGTCTAGGGCTGTTAGCAGGATATTTAGGTCTCCAACTATGATTGTGTGATTGTCAATGTCTTCTTTTAGTTTACTTAGTAGTTGTTTTATAAAGCATGGTGCTCTTGTGCTGCATGCATATATAATTAAGATGTATATTTTTGTTGGTAGATTGAGCCTTTTGTCATTATGTAATGTTCTTCCATGTCCTTTTTAACTTTAGATGGTTAGAAGTCTGCTTTGTCTGATATCACAATAGCTACCCCTGCTCTTTTTTGTTCTCCATTTATCTGAAAGATAATTCATTTCCCAGTTTTTAACTTTGAGCCTGTGGTTGTCCTTTGCGGCGAATTGGGTATCTTGGAGGCAGTAGCTGGTTGGCTCATACTTCTTTATCTAGTTTGCTACTTTATGACTCTTCAGTGGTGTATTCAGTGCATTCGTGTTCAAATTGATTATTGAAATGTGAGCATTTATTCCTGTCATAGGGATTTTAGGGGTTTCTTTGCTTCCATTTTACTTTTGTATTTATATGTGTGTATGTTTTCATGTATGTGAGTGTTCTCTCTGTGCTTGCCTATACTTTTGTGATGGGTATTACTGTTCTTTTGTTTCTGTGTTTTTAATTTCCAGGATGAAGTTATTTTATTTCTAGTATTTCCAATGGGCCTTTCTGAAATTGGCCAACTTCATTTTTACCTCCTTTATAATGTTGGTGAGTTTTGCTTCTAATTTCTCATGATTCTCTTTATTTATTTGAGCCATCAAATCTCTGAGTTCTGTGACTGTCATCTGGGACAGGTCATTCTGATGGGCCTCCATTGTTTGTGCTCTGACAGCTGCTCTTTTGAGTGCTGTCTTTTTAAGATTCTGAGGATTGCCTATATTTTTTGTTGACTCTTCCTCATTTGTGAAAGGCCTCTTTTCCTTCTCTGTCTCTTCTCTTGGGTTTTGTGGCTCTGAAGCTAGTCAGTGTTTCTCTGTTCTCGGACTCTTTCTATCATTCCGTGTAGATCATTCAGTGGGAGAGAGAGGGGCACTGACTTCTGCATCATGCTTCACCCTGGGAAAGGCCTCTCTGCTGCAGATTTTTTTCTTTCGTGGTCAGTCTGGTCAGGTTGGTTTTCAGGCCCTGTTGTAAGTACTCTGAGAACAGGTCTGTTGTTTGCAGCCCAGAAGTCTTCCCACTGGGAAAGCCTTTGAGTGTCTTTCTTGTCACTCCCTCCCTGTTCAAGTCTGTGCTCAGCACTTGATAGAGAATGAGTCCCCTGCCAGAGGGGGATCTGGCCTGTGGGCATGTGGGGCAGGGAGGTGATCCTTCCTGATTTGGGGAGTGGGGTTGGCTGTTAGATGTTGACAATGGGTGCCACTTGTGTTTAATCTGTAGGCATGCCTTTCCGGCCTGGGAGCGAGCCATCTGCTGAGTTCTGCTGGCAGAAGGCATGTTCTTGCAGGCTGTCAAAGTGCAGGTTTGTTCCTCATTCCTCTTGGGATCTGGTCTCCTGCTACTGTTCCTCCCAGGTGGGCCCAACAACTTGCATGCTGCTGAAAGGGAAGAAACTGACCCAGAGTGTGCCAGGATCACTCACCCCCTCTAGTTCACTGGTCAGGGCTTCAGTTTCTGTGTGAGCCTGGCACATGACAGTGGATGGAGTGCCCAGATTCCAGTGCCTGCTGTTGCTTTCTGGTCTCTATGTGTTCAAAGAGGCATTTGCTGGATGGAGGGTGTTTCACCCCACCCAAAACTGTTCAGGGCTGCATATATTGACAGTTGGGTCTCTACTCTCTGCCTCACTCAGTGAAAAAGGCACCAGTCTGCTGTTCTATGGTCACTACTATTTGTTTCAAATAATTAAAAAAAATTCTGTCTTGATATCTTTGTTTACTCCAAAGTCATTCAGGAACAAGTTGTTTAATTTCTATTTACTTGTTTGTTTTTGAGGCTTCCTGTTAGTGTTGACTTCAAGTATAATTCTGCTGCGATCAGAAAAGATGCTTGGCATGACTTCAATTTTTTGGAATTTATTCAAGGTTGATTATGACCAAGAATGTGTTCATATGATCCATATGCAGGTGAGAAGAATGTATATTCTGTAGTTGTTGGGTGAAGTGTTCTGTAGATGTCTGTTAGATCTAAATTGGTTAATCATCAATTTTAAGTGCAGAATTTCTTGATTAGTTTTTTGCCTCGATGATCTATCTAAAGCTCTTAATGAAGTGTTAAAGTCCCCTACTTTTATGGTGTGGCTATCTATGTCCTCTCATAGGTTGAATAACACTTACTTTATAAGTCATGGTGCTCCTATATTGGTTGCATATATATTTAAAATAGATCATTATTTTTGTTGGGTTGAGCCCTTTATCTTTATTATAGTGACCTCTTCTCTTTTTTGTTTTCCATTTTCATGGTATATCTTTGTCTATTCCTTTACCTTGAGCCTATGGGTGTCATTAGAGGTGAGATGGCACTCCAGGAGACAGCCAAAGGATGAGTTTTGTTTTTTAATCCAGTTGGTCACTCTGTGTCATTTAAGTGGGACATTAGTGCCATTAACATTCAGGGTACTATAGATATGTGAGGGTTTGTCTCTATCATAGTGTCATTGAGGATTTGCTTGGCTGTTTCAGTTTTGTGGGTAATTTATGTAGACTGTAAGCTGTGTGCTTATTTTTGTTTTATGGTGGATATCATCTTTCTTTTGTTTTCAATGCAGAACTCCCTTAACCATCTCTTGTAAGGCTGGTCTAGGGACGAGGAGTCTCTTAGCACTTGCTCATCTGGGAAGGACTTAATTTCGTCTTCATTTATGAAACTCAGTTTGGCAGGGTAGGACATTCTTGGCTGGCCTTTCTTTTTTTAAGAGAATATTATAAATGAGACCCCACTCTCTTCTGACTTGTAAGGTTTTTGCTAACAGATCTGCTGTTATTCTAACGGGTCTTTCTTGGTAGGCGATCTGTCTCTTCTCTCTAGCTGCCTTTGACACTTTTTCTATCATGCTAATCTTTGCTAACCTAACATGCCTTAGGGAATGTCCATCATAGAAGTATCTTGCAGGAGTTCTCTGGATGTCTTGTATGCACATGTTGATGTCTCTAACAAGATGGGAGTCATTTTTGTGGATTATATCTACAACTGCTGTCTCCAGGATGTTCCCATTTTCTCTTTCTTTTTCAGGAGTGCCAATCAGTTGCAGATTTGGTGTCTGTGTAGTCCTGTATCTCTAGAAGGCTTTGTTCGTTCTTTAATGCAGTACATACCCTACATACAAACATTCAAGCTGCAGACTTCAAAGATGTGGCTGTGCTTTCACATTTCCAGTCAGGTAAGTTAGGTCATGTGTCTGTTGCACATTGTCAGGTGTGTGCATCCTCTACAAGTGATTGTCCTTTTGTGTACTTTACTGTATAGAGAACAGTACAGTAGAAACCTATTACAGTACAGTACTATGTAGCTGATTGTGTTATTTGGGTACCTAGGCTAACTATGTTGGACTTACAAACAAATTGAACTTACAAACATACTCTCAGAATGGAACTCATTCATATGTAGGGGACTTTCTTCTGTTTCTTCTCTGTTCTTTCTTCTTTACTTTTATCTGGCTGTGCTGTTCTAGGGACTGGTCTTCAGAAAGCTCTGAAATTCCCTTCTCTGCTAAGTCAAGTCTGTTGTTAAGGCTTATAGCTGTGTTTTGAAATTCTTACAGCAAGTTCTTCATTTCCAGGAGATCAGTGTGGTTCCTTCTCAGAACACCCATGCCAGCTTTCTGTTCTTGAACTGTTTTTATGGTCTCTCTGGTTTGGGAGTCTCTTTTCTCTTGGATCGGGATGAGTTTCTTTGCCATGCATATTCTGAATTATCCGTCTCTGATTATGGATAGCTTGTTCTGTATGTGACTCACTACTTGGGAGCTGGTGTGATTGTGTAGGGGCCGTGAGACACTGAATATCTGGGTTGCTGGAGTTTTTGTTCTGACTGCTTCCTATCTGGGGATGTTGTGGCTTTGCACCACTTCTCTTCAGGAGCTTCTGGATGTGTAGACTTTGTTGTTTTGTTAGGTGTTGTAGTTTAGGCTGTTGGCCTGTAGAGGGTGCGAGAGGTCCTGCCTAGTGGGGCCAGCAGCTGGCCTGCCTTAGGGTGGCAAGACTGCTGGTGGAGTTAGATGCCTGCGAGGGCCTGGTTTGCTTCTCAGGCCTGGAACTGTCTGTGTGCCATTGCAGGGGAGCAGCCCAGGAAGAGAGGGCTGCTGGGCACCCTGATGACCAGCATTATTTTGGCAGCAGAGACGGTGCTGGGAAGGTCTGGCCCAGAAGTAAGGGTGCCTCCCCAGTTGGTGGAGCAGAAACAGTTCCGTTGGCAGGATGGTAGAGGACCGTCCACACCCAGGTAAAGCAGAGGATACAGGAGGGAGCCCTGCCTCATCCTTGTTCCTGTTTGTTGGAGCTGTAGCCCCATGCTGGGGATGTGCACTATCGCCCTGTTGTGCAGCTTCCTCTCTAGCCAGAGCAACAGTGGCAGGGGCCACAGTGGCTGGAAGGTGTCTGTGTCTCCGCAGAGGGGTCTTAAGTTTCCCACTTTGTCCAACGGCAGCAGCTGCAGGTGTGGAGCTGCTCGCGGGTCAGTGGCCTGAAAGATTCTGCCTGTCTTGGGCCATGCCTCTGTGTGGTGGCCACTGGGAGCTCCGTGCTGGCCTGGGGTCTGGGGACATGGGTCCCAGAGGCTCTCTCTTGACCACCGAGGCAGCTGGAGCTCCTGAGGATTTCTCCCTCACTCCTCCACTCACTGCGCCACCTGGCCACACTTCTTGCCTCCTCTGGGACCTGTGGCTTCTCCGTCGAGTCCCAGGGTGAGAACTCCATATGCTACTTTGAGTGTAGCGACTTATTCCCATTTTTGGTTCCCCTCCATGATAGAGATTCATGTTAGCTGCTACTGGCTGGTCATCTTGCCCTCTCCTGTAAGGCACTTTCCGGTTATCCTTCTAATTGTTTTGTGAAGATGAAAGACAAAGCTGAGTGTATTTGATGAAGACTTAGAATTATAATTCCTTCTCTGATGAATGAGTGTGAAGATGAGTTAGTAAAGATTTAGCCTAAAATGACTGGATAACACGACATAATTTTAAGAGTGATACAGTAAGTTATTCAGAGTAATAAATAGGAATATAAGATTGATTATTTCATATGAAAAAATTGAATAATTTTTATGAGTCACTAAGTAAAGGACCAAATATACTAAGAAGAAAATTACCCCATTGCTGTCCACAGAAATAATCCTCTGAGCTGAATGGTAGTATTAGACTGGGTGGCTAGTCTGAGGCTACCCAAAATCCTCACGAATACACCCAATTTGACTCATTCCACCAACTGCCTAGGACATCCCCCTCCCCAACACACTGATTCTACATTTATTAAACAAAAAGGCACTTACCAACACAGATATGCAAGGTGACTCATTGTACATGAGAAGAACCCACACAGTTTTAAGGAAAGGGTGTTTGTAGCTTGTCTCTCTGCAGGCCTGCATTTGCAGTGTCTGTAGAAAGGTGACAAGATCCCACTGAAGGCACAAAACTTTGGAGTTTCCAGTGGTACATGCACCTGCCTTTTTTTTTTTTTTTTTTTTTGAGTTGTAGTCTCACTTCATCATCTAGGCTGGAGGGGAGTGGCATACTCAGCCACCCCAGCGTCGACCTGCTGGGCTCTGGTGATCCTTCTGCCTCAGCCCTCCAAGTAGCTGGAATTACAGTCACGTGCTACTATGCCTGGCTAATTTTTTATTTATTGTAAAGGTCTCACCAAATTACCTGGGCTGGTTTCAAACCCACGGGCTCAAGCAATCCACTTGCCTTGGCCTCCCAAATTGCTGGGATTACAGGCTGAGCTACCGAGCCCGGCTGCAACTACCTTTTAATTTTATAGTATTCTCTCTTGGATAGTAGCAATCTGGGGAGAGCTGTGCTCAAAACCTTTCCTTTAAGTTCTATTGTCACATCTACATGAGGAATCAGAATCACAGTTACATCAACAACACCAACTTCTTTCATTTTGATCCCAAGATCAAATTAGTCCAAACCCATTGTGATTGTGATTGAGGCCGCATTGAATCTATAAAGTAATATCAGGAAAATTGATAGCAATTCTGTGTCTTCCACTTAAAGAACATGGTATATTTCATGATGTATTTAGGTTTTTTTAAAGATTTGATTTTCTCAGCAATGTCTGTAGTCTTCAATATAGAAGTCTTATGTGTTTTCTTACAGTTATTTCTAAGTAAGGCCGGGCATGGGTTCATGCCTGTAATCTCAGCACTTTTAATGGCTGAGAATTGCTTGAGGCCAGGAGTTCAAGACCAACCTTAGCAGTAAAGTGAGGCCACCATCTCTAAATAAACAAACAGACAAATAATAAATTAGCCAGTTGCAGTGGCTTGTGCTGTAGACTTAGCTACTTGAGAGGCTGAGGCAGGAGGATTGTTGAACCCAGGAGTTTGAGGCTTCAGTAAATTAGGATTCTGCCACTGCACTCCAGCCTAGGCAATAAAGCAAGACCCTATCTCCACAGAAAAAGATATCTCTAAGTATTTCTGCCACTTTCCCCCAGCTTTATTGAGGTATAGTTGGCAAATAAAAATTATATATAGTTAAGGTGTACAGCATGATGTTTTGATAAATGTATGCTTTATGAAATGATTACTAAAATCAAGATAAATATATCTATCATCTCACATAATTACCATTTTTTGATGAGAACATTTAAGATCTATTCTCTGAGCAAATTTCAAGCATATAATATCGTATTATTAACTGTAATCAACAGGCTGTACCTTAGATCTCCTGGACTTAGTCATACTGCATAAGTGAAACTTTGTGCAATGTGATCAATGTCTCCTCATTGCCTCCATTCTTCAGTTCCTGGGAACCACTATTACTCTGCACTGAGTCACATGAATTGGGCTGTTTCAGACTCCACATATGAGTAGTAACAGGCAGTATTTTCCCATATGTGTTTAGTTTATTTCACTTAGCATGTCTTCCATGTTGTCACAAATGACAAGATATCCTAATCTGGAAAAGCTGAGTAATATTCCAGTGTGTGTGTGTGTGTGTGTGTGTGTATCCATCACATTTTTTCACATAGGATGTTTTCAGGGGTCATCTACTAGGAAAAAACTGCCCCAAAATGAAATCAATTTTTGGAGGGTGGTCCCTTTGTAGTGCAGGCTTTTCCCGCTAGGTAAGTGTTCCAGGAACCCATCAACCTCAGTGTACCAGCTAATGTTGTAAGAGGCTGCATTCAGCTTCAGAGAATTTTTTCTTTGGGAGGTTTTTTCCGTGCACTTTCCCATTTCATGATGGGCGGTTTGCGAGCACACCTGCCCACCGTGGGCTGAGTGTCCAGTCGTTTTTGACCACGAACGGCATGACCCCGTGACCCAGTCTCGTCCCCGGCAACTTTTCTTTTTGTTTCCCCAAATGAAAAAATCCTCAAAGGGAAACATTTTGCTGATGTGCAAGAAGTGAAACAAGAAACAGCAGAAGCACTACAAGACATCAAAATGGATGGGTCCAAAAACTGTTTTACGCAGTGGGAAAAGCGTAGGTGTATTGTGTCAAACAGAGAGTACTTTGAAGGTGACAGAAGTTTAACATGTAAGAATAAATACAAAAATTTTATGAATAACTTCCAGTTTTTTGGGCCACCCTCATATGTTGTGACATGTACTCGTGCTTCATTCCTTCTTGTTATCATGTAATATTCAATTCTATGGATATACCACACTTTATTTATTAATTCATTGGCTGATAAAGATGTGAATTATTTCCATTTTTTGCCTACTGTGAATGACACTGCTCTGGAAATTCTTGTGTATGTTTTGTTTGAACACTTTTTTTCAATTTTCATGAGTATATACCTGTGAATAGACTTGCTGGGTCATATGGCAACTCTTTGTTTGACATGGACTCTCAGTTTTCCAAGACAACTGCACCATTTTACATCTCTACCAACCATGTATGAAAATTCCAATTTGTTCATATCCTTGCCAATATGTGTATCTTTCATTGGTGTTTATTATTCTCAGTGGTTATCAAATAGTATCTCATGATTTTGATTTGAAATTTTTGATGGCTAATGATATTGAGCATCTTTTCATGTGTTTATTGGCCATTTGTCTATCTTTTTAAGAGAACTAGCTATTCAGATCCTTTGCCCATGAAAAAAATTGGGTAATGTGTCTTTGTGTTGTTGAGTTGTAAGAGTTCTTTATATACCCTGCATGGAAGTACCTTATGAGATATAGCTTTGGAAATATTTCTAACCATATCATCTGTTGTCTTTTCACTTCCTTGAGAATGTTCTTTAAAGCACAAACATTTTTAATTTTGATAAAGTTCAGTTTATATATTTTTTGTTGCTGTTTGTATATTTGGTATCATATCTAAGAAGGCTTTCCCCAACCCCAAATCATGAGGATCTAAAGCTGATATTTTCTCTTAAGAGTTTTATACTTTTGACTTTTTTTATTATAAAGATGTGGGGTAAAATTCAGGGTTAGGTATGCCAACATTGATTTTGCAGGTACCCTTGTTGATGAGGTATGCCCCTCCCTCCCCTAGCAGTTT
>NW_007224155.1:0-8814 GCF_000164805.1 Carlito syrichta | reverse complement strand
TTTGAAATTTGTTCACATTGATTTATGTCAAAGAATGTGATTGATCTTGGAGTATGTTTCGTGTGATGATGAGTAAGATATATACTCAGTAGTTGTTGGGTAGAGTGGTCTGTAGTTATCTGTTAAATCCACTTGATTGAGTGTCAAGTGGTTTCAGATCTCCTTGTTGTTTCATTTGTTTGTTTGTTTGTTTTGCCTTGATGATCTGTCTAGGGCTGTTAGCAGGATATTTAGGTCTCCAACTATGATTGTGTGATTGTCAATGTCTTCTTTTAGTTTACTTAGTAGTTGTTTTATAAAGCATGGTGCTCTTGTGCTGCATGCATATATAATTAAGATGTATATTTTTGTTGGTAGATTGAGCCTTTTGTCATTATGTAATGTTCTTCCATGTCCTTTTTAACTTTAGATGGTTAGAAGTCTGCTTTGTCTGATATCACAATAGCTACCCCTGCTCTTTTTTGTTCTCCATTTATCTGAAAGATAATTCATTTCCCAGTTTTTAACTTTGAGCCTGTGGTTGTCCTTTGCGGCGAATTGGGTATCTTGGAGGCAGTAGCTGGTTGGCTCATACTTCTTTATCTAGTTTGCTACTTTATGACTCTTCAGTGGTGTATTCAGTGCATTCGTGTTCAAATTGATTATTGAAATGTGAGCATTTATTCCTGTCATAGGGATTTTAGGGGTTTCTTTGCTTCCATTTTACTTTTGTATTTATATGTGTGTATGTTTTCATGTATGTGAGTGTTCTCTCTGTGCTTGCCTATACTTTTGTGATGGGTATTACTGTTCTTTTGTTTCTGTGTTTTTAATTTCCAGGATGAAGTTATTTTATTTCTAGTATTTCCAATGGGCCTTTCTGAAATTGGCCAACTTCATTTTTACCTCCTTTATAATGTTGGTGAGTTTTGCTTCTAATTTCTCATGATTCTCTTTATTTATTTGAGCCATCAAATCTCTGAGTTCTGTGACTGTCATCTGGGACAGGTCATTCTGATGGGCCTCCATTGTTTGTGCTCTGACAGCTGCTCTTTTGAGTGCTGTCTTTTTAAGATTCTGAGGATTGCCTATATTTTTTGTTGACTCTTCCTCATTTGTGAAAGGCCTCTTTTCCTTCTCTGTCTCTTCTCTTGGGTTTTGTGGCTCTGAAGCTAGTCAGTGTTTCTCTGTTCTCGGACTCTTTCTATCATTCCGTGTAGATCATTCAGTGGGAGAGAGAGGGGCACTGACTTCTGCATCATGCTTCACCCTGGGAAAGGCCTCTCTGCTGCAGATTTTTTTCTTTCGTGGTCAGTCTGGTCAGGTTGGTTTTCAGGCCCTGTTGTAAGTACTCTGAGAACAGGTCTGTTGTTTGCAGCCCAGAAGTCTTCCCACTGGGAAAGCCTTTGAGTGTCTTTCTTGTCACTCCCTCCCTGTTCAAGTCTGTGCTCAGCACTTGATAGAGAATGAGTCCCCTGCCAGAGGGGGATCTGGCCTGTGGGCATGTGGGGCAGGGAGGTGATCCTTCCTGATTTGGGGAGTGGGGTTGGCTGTTAGATGTTGACAATGGGTGCCACTTGTGTTTAATCTGTAGGCATGCCTTTCCGGCCTGGGAGCGAGCCATCTGCTGAGTTCTGCTGGCAGAAGGCATGTTCTTGCAGGCTGTCAAAGTGCAGGTTTGTTCCTCATTCCTCTTGGGATCTGGTCTCCTGCTACTGTTCCTCCCAGGTGGGCCCAACAACTTGCATGCTGCTGAAAGGGAAGAAACTGACCCAGAGTGTGCCAGGATCACTCACCCCCTCTAGTTCACTGGTCAGGGCTTCAGTTTCTGTGTGAGCCTGGCACATGACAGTGGATGGAGTGCCCAGATTCCAGTGCCTGCTGTTGCTTTCTGGTCTCTATGTGTTCAAAGAGGCATTTGCTGGATGGAGGGTGTTTCACCCCACCCAAAACTGTTCAGGGCTGCATATATTGACAGTTGGGTCTCTACTCTCTGCCTCACTCAGTGAAAAAGGCACCAGTCTGCTGTTCTATGGTCACTACTATTTGTTTCAAATAATTAAAAAAAATTCTGTCTTGATATCTTTGTTTACTCCAAAGTCATTCAGGAACAAGTTGTTTAATTTCTATTTACTTGTTTGTTTTTGAGGCTTCCTGTTAGTGTTGACTTCAAGTATAATTCTGCTGCGATCAGAAAAGATGCTTGGCATGACTTCAATTTTTTGGAATTTATTCAAGGTTGATTATGACCAAGAATGTGTTCATATGATCCATATGCAGGTGAGAAGAATGTATATTCTGTAGTTGTTGGGTGAAGTGTTCTGTAGATGTCTGTTAGATCTAAATTGGTTAATCATCAATTTTAAGTGCAGAATTTCTTGATTAGTTTTTTGCCTCGATGATCTATCTAAAGCTCTTAATGAAGTGTTAAAGTCCCCTACTTTTATGGTGTGGCTATCTATGTCCTCTCATAGGTTGAATAACACTTACTTTATAAGTCATGGTGCTCCTATATTGGTTGCATATATATTTAAAATAGATCATTATTTTTGTTGGGTTGAGCCCTTTATCTTTATTATAGTGACCTCTTCTCTTTTTTGTTTTCCATTTTCATGGTATATCTTTGTCTATTCCTTTACCTTGAGCCTATGGGTGTCATTAGAGGTGAGATGGCACTCCAGGAGACAGCCAAAGGATGAGTTTTGTTTTTTAATCCAGTTGGTCACTCTGTGTCATTTAAGTGGGACATTAGTGCCATTAACATTCAGGGTACTATAGATATGTGAGGGTTTGTCTCTATCATAGTGTCATTGAGGATTTGCTTGGCTGTTTCAGTTTTGTGGGTAATTTATGTAGACTGTAAGCTGTGTGCTTATTTTTGTTTTATGGTGGATATCATCTTTCTTTTGTTTTCAATGCAGAACTCCCTTAACCATCTCTTGTAAGGCTGGTCTAGGGACGAGGAGTCTCTTAGCACTTGCTCATCTGGGAAGGACTTAATTTCGTCTTCATTTATGAAACTCAGTTTGGCAGGGTAGGACATTCTTGGCTGGCCTTTCTTTTTTTAAGAGAATATTATAAATGAGACCCCACTCTCTTCTGACTTGTAAGGTTTTTGCTAACAGATCTGCTGTTATTCTAACGGGTCTTTCTTGGTAGGCGATCTGTCTCTTCTCTCTAGCTGCCTTTGACACTTTTTCTATCATGCTAATCTTTGCTAACCTAACATGCCTTAGGGAATGTCCATCATAGAAGTATCTTGCAGGAGTTCTCTGGATGTCTTGTATGCACATGTTGATGTCTCTAACAAGATGGGAGTCATTTTTGTGGATTATATCTACAACTGCTGTCTCCAGGATGTTCCCATTTTCTCTTTCTTTTTCAGGAGTGCCAATCAGTTGCAGATTTGGTGTCTGTGTAGTCCTGTATCTCTAGAAGGCTTTGTTCGTTCTTTAATGCAGTACATACCCTACATACAAACATTCAAGCTGCAGACTTTCAAAGATGTGGCTGTGCTTTCACATTTCCAGTCAGGTAAGTTAGGTCATGTGTCTGTTGCACATTGTCAGGTGTGTGCATCCTCTACAAGTGATTGTCCTTTTTGTGTACTTTTACTGTATAGAGAACAGTACAGTAGAAACCTATTACAGTACAGTACTATGTAGCTGATTGTGTTATTTGGGTACCCTAGGCTAACTATGTTGGACTTACAAACAAATTGAACTTACAAACATACTCTCAGAATGGAACTCATTCATATGTAGGGGACTTTCTTCTGTTTCTTCTCTGTTCTTTCTTCTTTACTTTTATCTGGCTGTGCTGTTCTAGGGACTGGTCTTCAGAAAGCTCTGAAATTCCCTTCTCTGCTAAGTCAAGTCTGTTGTTAAGGCTTATAGCTGTGTTTTGAAATTCTTACAGCAAGTTCTTCATTTCCAGGAGATCAGTGTGGTTCCTTCTCAGAACACCCATGCCAGCTTTCTGTTCTTGAACTGTTTTTATGGTCTCTCTGGTTTGGGAGTCTCTTTTCTCTTGGATCGGGATGAGTTTCTTTGCCATGCATATTCTGAATTATCCGTCTCTGATTATGGATAGCTTGTTCTGTATGTGACTCACTACTTGGGAGCTGGTGTGATTGTGTAGGGGCCGTGAGACACTGAATATCTGGGTTGCTGGAGTTTTTGTTCTGACTGCTTCCTATCTGGGGATGTTGTGGCTTTGCACCACTTCTCTTCAGGAGCTTCTGGATGTGTAGACTTTGTTGTTTTGTTAGGTGTTGTAGTTTAGGCTGTTGGCCTGTAGAGGGTGCGAGAGGTCCTGCCTAGTGGGGCCAGCAGCTGGCCTGCCTTAGGGTGGCAAGACTGCTGGTGGAGTTAGATGCCTGCGAGGGCCTGGTTTGCTTCTCAGGCCTGGAACTGTCTGTGTGCCATTGCAGGGGAGCAGCCCAGGAAGAGAGGGCTGCTGGGCACCCTGATGACCAGCATTATTTTGGCAGCAGAGACGGTGCTGGGAAGGTCTGGCCCAGAAGTAAGGGTGCCTCCCCAGTTGGTGGAGCAGAAACAGTTCCGTTGGCAGGATGGTAGAGGACCGTCCACACCCAGGTAAAGCAGAGGATACAGGAGGGAGCCCTGCCTCATCCTTGTTCCTGTTTGTTGGAGCTGTAGCCCCATGCTGGGGATGTGCACTATCGCCCTGTTGTGCAGCTTCCTCTCTAGCCAGAGCAACAGTGGCAGGGGCCACAGTGGCTGGAAGGTGTCTGTGTCTCCGCAGAGGGGTCTTAAGTTTCCCACTTTGTCCAACGGCAGCAGCTGCAGGTGTGGAGCTGCTCGCGGGTCAGTGGCCTGAAAGATTCTGCCTGTCTTGGGCCATGCCTCTGTGTGGTGGCCACTGGGAGCTCCGTGCTGGCCTGGGGTCTGGGGACATGGGTCCCAGAGGCTCTCTCTTGACCACCGAGGCAGCTGGAGCTCCTGAGGATTTCTCCCTCACTCCTCCACTCACTGCGCCACCTGGCCACACTTCTTGCCTCCTCTGGGACCTGTGGCTTCTCCGTCGAGTCCCAGGGTGAGAACTCCATATGCTACTTTGAGTGTAGCGACTTATTCCCATTTTTGGTTCCCCTCCATGATAGAGATTCATGTTAGCTGCTACTGGCTGGTCATCTTGCCCTCTCCTGTAAGGCACTTTCCGGTTATCCTTCTAATTGTTTTGTGAAGATGAAAGACAAAGCTGAGTGTATTTGATGAAGACTTAGAATTATAATTCCTTCTCTGATGAATGAGTGTGAAGATGAGTTAGTAAAGATTTAGCCTAAAATGACTGGATAACACGACATAATTTTAAGAGTGATACAGTAAGTTATTCAGAGTAATAAATAGGAATATAAGATTGATTATTTCATATGAAAAAATTGAATAATTTTTATGAGTCACTAAGTAAAGGACCAAATATACTAAGAAGAAAATTACCCCATTGCTGTCCACAGAAATAATCCTCTGAGCTGAATGGTAGTATTAGACTGGGTGGCTAGTCTGAGGCTACCCAAAATCCTCACGAATACACCCAATTTGACTCATTCCACCAACTGCCTAGGACATCCCCCTCCCCAACACACTGATTCTACATTTATTAAACAAAAAGGCACTTACCAACACAGATATGCAAGGTGACTCATTGTACATGAGAAGAACCCACACAGTTTTAAGGAAAGGGTGTTTGTAGCTTGTCTCTCTGCAGGCCTGCATTTGCAGTGTCTGTAGAAAGGTGACAAGATCCCACTGAAGGCACAAAACTTTGGAGTTTCCAGTGGTACATGCACCTGCCTTTTTTTTTTTTTTTTTTTTTGAGTTGTAGTCTCACTTCATCATCTAGGCTGGAGGGGAGTGGCATACTCAGCCACCCCAGCGTCGACCTGCTGGGCTCTGGTGATCCTTCTGCCTCAGCCCTCCAAGTAGCTGGAATTACAGTCACGTGCTACTATGCCTGGCTAATTTTTTATTTATTGTAAAGGTCTCACCAAATTACCTGGGCTGGTTTCAAACCCACGGGCTCAAGCAATCCACTTGCCTTGGCCTCCCAAATTGCTGGGATTACAGGCTGAGCTACCGAGCCCGGCTGCAACTACCTTTTAATTTTATAGTATTCTCTCTTGGATAGTAGCAATCTGGGGAGAGCTGTGCTCAAAACCTTTCCTTTAAGTTCTATTGTCACATCTACATGAGGAATCAGAATCACAGTTACATCAACAACACCAACTTCTTTCATTTTGATCCCAAGATCAAATTAGTCCAAACCCATTGTGATTGTGATTGAGGCCGCATTGAATCTATAAAGTAATATCAGGAAAATTGATAGCAATTCTGTGTCTTCC
This sequence comes from Carlito syrichta, assembly GCF_000164805.1. Taxonomy (NCBI): domain Eukaryota; kingdom Metazoa; phylum Chordata; class Mammalia; order Primates; family Tarsiidae; genus Carlito; species Carlito syrichta. The sequence goes on along the minus strand of NW_007224155.1, from coordinate 2,471 downwards.
ACTTAAAGAACATGGTATATTTCATGATGTATTTAGGTTTTTTTAAAGATTTGATTTTCTCAGCAATGTCTGTAGTCTTCAATATAGAAGTCTTATGTGTTTTCTTACAGTTATTTCTAAGTAAGGCCGGGCATGGGTTCATGCCTGTAATCTCAGCACTTTTAATGGCTGAGAATTGCTTGAGGCCAGGAGTTCAAGACCAACCTTAGCAGTAAAGTGAGGCCACCATCTCTAAATAAACAAACAGACAAATAATAAATTAGCCAGTTGCAGTGGCTTGTGCTGTAGACTTAGCTACTTGAGAGGCTGAGGCAGGAGGATTGTTGAACCCAGGAGTTTGAGGCTTCAGTAAATTAGGATTCTGCCACTGCACTCCAGCCTAGGCAATAAAGCAAGACCCTATCTCCACAGAAAAAGATATCTCTAAGTATTTCTGCCACTTTCCCCCAGCTTTATTGAGGTATAGTTGGCAAATAAAAATTATATATAGTTAAGGTGTACAGCATGATGTTTTGATAAATGTATGCTTTATGAAATGATTACTAAAATCAAGATAAATATATCTATCATCTCACATAATTACCATTTTTTGATGAGAACATTTAAGATCTATTCTCTGAGCAAATTTCAAGCATATAATATCGTATTATTAACTGTAATCAACAGGCTGTACCTTAGATCTCCTGGACTTAGTCATACTGCATAAGTGAAACTTTGTGCAATGTGATCAATGTCTCCTCATTGCCTCCATTCTTCAGTTCCTGGGAACCACTATTACTCTGCACTGAGTCACATGAATTGGGCTGTTTCAGACTCCACATATGAGTAGTAACAGGCAGTATTTTCCCATATGTGTTTAGTTTATTTCACTTAGCATGTCTTCCATGTTGTCACAAATGACAAGATATCCTAATCTGGAAAAGCTGAGTAATATTCCAGTGTGTGTGTGTGTGTGTGTGTGTGTATCCATCACATTTTTTCACATAGGATGTTTTCAGGGGTCATCTACTAGGAAAAAACTGCCCCAAAATGAAATCAATTTTTGGAGGGTGGTCCCTTTGTAGTGCAGGCTTTTCCCGCTAGGTAAGTGTTCCAGGAACCCATCAACCTCAGTGTACCAGCTAATGTTGTAAGAGGCTGCATTCAGCTTCAGAGAATTTTTTCTTTGGGAGGTTTTTTCCGTGCACTTTCCCATTTCATGATGGGCGGTTTGCGAGCACACCTGCCCACCGTGGGCTGAGTGTCCAGTCGTTTTTGACCACGAACGGCATGACCCCGTGACCCAGTCTCGTCCCCGGCAACTTTTCTTTTTGTTTCCCCAAATGAAAAAATCCTCAAAGGGAAACATTTTGCTGATGTGCAAGAAGTGAAACAAGAAACAGCAGAAGCACTACAAGACATCAAAATGGATGGGTCCAAAAACTGTTTTACGCAGTGGGAAAAGCGTAGGTGTATTGTGTCAAACAGAGAGTACTTTGAAGGTGACAGAAGTTTAACATGTAAGAATAAATACAAAAATTTTATGAATAACTTCCAGTTTTTTGGGCCACCCTCATATGTTGTGACATGTACTCGTGCTTCATTCCTTCTTGTTATCATGTAATATTCAATTCTATGGATATACCACACTTTATTTATTAATTCATTGGCTGATAAAGATGTGAATTATTTCCATTTTTTGCCTACTGTGAATGACACTGCTCTGGAAATTCTTGTGTATGTTTTGTTTGAACACTTTTTTTCAATTTTCATGAGTATATACCTGTGAATAGACTTGCTGGGTCATATGGCAACTCTTTGTTTGACATGGACTCTCAGTTTTCCAAGACAACTGCACCATTTTACATCTCTACCAACCATGTATGAAAATTCCAATTTGTTCATATCCTTGCCAATATGTGTATCTTTCATTGGTGTTTATTATTCTCAGTGGTTATCAAATAGTATCTCATGATTTTGATTTGAAATTTTTGATGGCTAATGATATTGAGCATCTTTTCATGTGTTTATTGGCCATTTGTCTATCTTTTTAAGAGAACTAGCTATTCAGATCCTTTGCCCATGAAAAAAATTGGGTAATGTGTCTTTGTGTTGTTGAGTTGTAAGAGTTCTTTATATACCCTGCATGGAAGTACCTTATGAGATATAGCTTTGGAAATATTTCTAACCATATCATCTGTTGTCTTTTCACTTCCTTGAGAATGTTCTTTAAAGCACAAACATTTTTAATTTTGATAAAGTTCAGTTTATATATTTTTTGTTGCTGTTTGTATATTTGGTATCATATCTAAGAAGGCTTTCCCCAACCCCAAATCATGAGGATCTAAAGCTGATATTTTCTCTTAAGAGTTTTATACTTTTGACTTTTTTTATTATAAAGATGTGGGGTAAAATTCAGGGTTAGGTATGCCAACATTGATTTTGCAGGTACCCTTGTTGATGAGGTATGCCCCTCCCTCCCCTAGCAGTTT
>NW_007224154.1:0-5644 GCF_000164805.1 Carlito syrichta | reverse complement strand
TGACACTTTTTCTATCATGCTAATCTTTGCTAACCTAACATGCCTTAGGGAATGTCCATCATAGAAGTATCTTGCAGGAGTTCTCTGGATGTCTTGTATGCACATGTTGATGTCTCTAACAAGATGGGAGTCATTTTTGTGGATTATATCTACAACTGCTGTCTCCAGGATGTTCCCATTTTCTCTTTCTTTTTCAGGAGTGCCAATCAGTTGCAGATTTGGTGTCTGTGTAGTCCTGTATCTCTAGAAGGCTTTGTTCGTTCTTTAATGCAGTACATACCCTACATACAAACATTCAAGCTGCAGACTTTCAAAGATGTGGCTGTGCTTTCACATTTCCAGTCAGGTAAGTTAGGTCATGTGTCTGTTGCACATTGTCAGGTGTGTGCATCCTCTACAAGTGATTGTCCTTTTGTGTACTTTACTGTATAGAGAACAGTACAGTAGAAACCTATTACAGTACAGTACTATGTAGCTGATTGTGTTATTTGGGTACCTAGGCTAACTATGTTGGACTTACAAACAAATTGAACTTACAAACATACTCTCAGAACGGAACTCATTCATATGTAGGGGACTTTCTTCTGTTTCTTCTCTGTTCTTTCTTCTTTACTTTTATCTGGCTGTGCTGTTCTAGGGACTGGTCTTCAGAAAGCTCTGAAATTCCCTTCTCTGCTAAGTCAAGTCTGTTGTTAAGGCTTATAGCTGTGTTTTGAAATTCTTACAGCAAGTTCTTCATTTCCAGGAGATCAGTGTGGTTCCTTCTCAGAACACCCATGCCAGCTTTCTGTTCTTGAACTGTTTTTATGGTCTCTCTGGTTTGGGAGTCTCTTTTCTCTTGGATCGGGATGAGTTTCTTTGCCATGCATATTCTGAATTATCCGTCTCTGATTATGGATAGCTTGTTCTGTATGTGACTCACTACTTGGGAGCTGGTGTGATTGTGTAGGGGCCGTGAGACACTGAATATCTGGGTTGCTGGAGTTTTTGTTCTGACTGCTTCCTATCTGGGGATGTTGTGGCTTTGCACCACTTCTCTTCAGGAGCTTCTGGATGTGTAGACTTTGTTGTTTTGTTAGGTGTTGTAGTTTAGGCTGTTGGCCTGTAGAGGGTGCGAGAGGTCCTGCCTAGTGGGGCCAGCAGCTGGCCTGCCTTAGGGTGGCAAGACTGCTGGTGGAGTTAGATGCCTGCGAGGGCCTGGTTTGCTTCTCAGGCCTGGAACTGTCTGTGTGCCATTGCAGGGGAGCAGCCCAGGAAGAGAGGGCTGCTGGGCACCCTGATGACCAGCATTATTTTGGCAGCAGAGACGGTGCTGGGAAGGTCTGGCCCAGAAGTAAGGGTGCCTCCCCAGTTGGTGGAGCAGAAACAGTTCCGTTGGCAGGATGGTAGAGGACCGTCCACACCCAGGTAAAGCAGAGGATACAGGAGGGAGCCCTGCCTCATCCTTGTTCCTGTTTGTTGGAGCTGTAGCCCCATGCTGGGGATGTGCACTATCGCCCTGTTGTGCAGCTTCCTCTCTAGCCAGAGCAACAGTGGCAGGGGCCACAGTGGCTGGAAGGTGTCTGTGTCTCCGCAGAGGGGTCTTAAGTTTCCCACTTTGTCCAACGGCAGCAGCTGCAGGTGTGGAGCTGCTCGCGGGTCAGTGGCCTGAAAGATTCTGCCTGTCTTGGGCCATGCCTCTGTGTGGTGGCCACTGGGAGCTCCGTGCTGGCCTGGGGTCTGGGGACATGGGTCCCAGAGGCTCTCTCTTGACCACCGAGGCAGCTGGAGCTCCTGAGGATTTCTCCCTCACTCCTCCACTCACTGCGCCACCTGGCCACACTTCTTGCCTCCTCTGGGACCTGTGGCTTCTCCGTCGAGTCCCAGGGTGAGAACTCCATATGCTACTTTGAGTGTAGCGACTTATTCCCATTTTTGGTTCCCCTCCATGATAGAGATTCATGTTAGCTGCTACTGGCTGGTCATCTTGCCCTCTCCTGTAAGGCACTTTCCGGTTATCCTTCTAATTGTTTTGTGAAGATGAAAGACAAAGCTGAGTGTATTTGATGAAGACTTAGAATTATAATTCCTTCTCTGATGAATGAGTGTGAAGATGAGTTAGTAAAGATTTAGCCTAAAATGACTGGATAACACGACATAATTTTAAGAGTGATACAGTAAGTTATTCAGAGTAATAAATAGGAATATAAGATTGATTATTTCATATGAAAAAATTGAATAATTTTTATGAGTCACTAAGTAAAGGACCAAATATACTAAGAAGAAAATTACCCCATTGCTGTCCACAGAAATAATCCTCTGAGCTGAATGGTAGTATTAGACTGGGTGGCTAGTCTGAGGCTACCCAAAATCCTCACGAATACACCCAATTTGACTCATTCCACCAACTGCCTAGGACATCCCCCTCCCCAACACACTGATTCTACATTTATTAAACAAAAAGGCACTTACCAACACAGATATGCAAGGTGACTCATTGTACATGAGAAGAACCCACACAGTTTTAAGGAAAGGGTGTTTGTAGCTTGTCTCTCTGCAGGCCTGCATTTGCAGTGTCTGTAGAAAGGTGACAAGATCCCACTGAAGGCACAAAACTTTGGAGTTTCCAGTGGTACATGCACCTGCCTTTTTTTTTTTTTTTTTTTTTGAGTTGTAGTCTCACTTCATCATCTAGGCTGGAGGGGAGTGGCATACTCAGCCACCCCAGCGTCGACCTGCTGGGCTCTGGTGATCCTTCTGCCTCAGCCCTCCAAGTAGCTGGAATTACAGTCACGTGCTACTATGCCTGGCTAATTTTTTATTTATTGTAAAGGTCTCACCAAATTACCTGGGCTGGTTTCAAACCCACGGGCTCAAGCAATCCACTTGCCTTGGCCTCCCAAATTGCTGGGATTACAGGCTGAGCTACCGAGCCCGGCTGCAACTACCTTTTAATTTTATAGTATTCTCTCTTGGATAGTAGCAATCTGGGGAGAGCTGTGCTCAAAACCTTTCCTTTAAGTTCTATTGTCACATCTACATGAGGAATCAGAATCACAGTTACATCAACAACACCAACTTCTTTCATTTTGATCCCAAGATCAAATTAGTCCAAACCCATTGTGATTGTGATTGAGGCCGCATTGAATCTATAAAGTAATATCAGGAAAATTGATAGCAATTCTGTGTCTTCCACTTAAAGAACATGGTATATTTCATGATGTATTTAGGTTTTTTTAAAGATTTGATTTTCTCAGCAATGTCTGTAGTCTTCAATATAGAAGTCTTATGTGTTTTCTTACAGTTATTTCTAAGTAAGGCCGGGCATGGGTTCATGCCTGTAATCTCAGCACTTTTAATGGCTGAGAATTGCTTGAGGCCAGGAGTTCAAGACCAACCTTAGCAGTAAAGTGAGGCCACCATCTCTAAATAAACAAACAGACAAATAATAAATTAGCCAGTTGCAGTGGCTTGTGCTGTAGACTTAGCTACTTGAGAGGCTGAGGCAGGAGGATTGTTGAACCCAGGAGTTTGAGGCTTCAGTAAATTAGGATTCTGCCACTGCACTCCAGCCTAGGCAATAAAGCAAGACCCTATCTCCACAGAAAAAGATATCTCTAAGTATTTCTGCCACTTTCCCCCAGCTTTATTGAGGTATAGTTGGCAAATAAAAATTATATATAGTTAAGGTGTACAGCATGATGTTTTGATAAATGTATGCTTTATGAAATGATTACTAAAATCAAGATAAATATATCTATCATCTCACATAATTACCATTTTTTGATGAGAACATTTAAGATCTATTCTCTGAGCAAATTTCAAGCATATAATATCGTATTATTAACTGTAATCAACAGGCTGTACCTTAGATCTCCTGGACTTAGTCATACTGCATAAGTGAAACTTTGTGCAATGTGATCAATGTCTCCTCATTGCCTCCATTCTTCAGTTCCTGGGAACCACTATTACTCTGCACTGAGTCACATGAATTGGGCTGTTTCAGACTCCACATATGAGTAGTAACAGGCAGTATTTTCCCATATGTGTTTAGTTTATTTCACTTAGCATGTCTTCCATGTTGTCACAAATGACAAGATATCCTAATCTGGAAAAGCTGAGTAATATTCCAGTGTGTGTGTGTGTGTGTGTGTGTGTATCCATCACATTTTTTCACATAGGATGTTTTCAGGGGTCATCTACTAGGAAAAAACTGCCCCAAAATGAAATCAATTTTTGGAGGGTGGTCCCTTTGTAGTGCAGGCTTTTCCCGCTAGGTAAGTGTTCCAGGAACCCATCAACCTCAGTGTACCAGCTAATGTTGTAAGAGGCTGCATTCAGCTTCAGAGAATTTTTTCTTTGGGAGGTTTTTTCCGTGCACTTTCCCATTTCATGATGGGCGGTTTGCGAGCACACCTGCCCACCGTGGGCTGAGTGTCCAGTCGTTTTTGACCACGAACGGCATGACCCCGTGACCCAGTCTCGTCCCCGGCAACTTTTCTTTTTGTTTCCCCAAATGAAAAAATCCTCAAAGGGAAACATTTTGCTGATGTGCAAGAAGTGAAACAAGAAACAGCAGAAGCACTACAAGACATCAAAATGGATGGGTCCAAAAACTGTTTTACGCAGTGGGAAAAGCGTAGGTGTATTGTGTCAAACAGAGAGTACTTTGAAGGTGACAGAAGTTTAACATGTAAGAATAAATACAAAAATTTTATGAATAACTTCCAGTTTTTTGGGCCACCCTCATATGTTGTGACATGTACTCGTGCTTCATTCCTTCTTGTTATCATGTAATATTCAATTCTATGGATATACCACACTTTATTTATTAATTCATTGGCTGATAAAGATGTGAATTATTTCCATTTTTTGCCTACTGTGAATGACACTGCTCTGGAAATTCTTGTGTATGTTTTGTTTGAACACTTTTTTTCAATTTTCATGAGTATATACCTGTGAATAGACTTGCTGGGTCATATGGCAACTCTTTGTTTGACATGGACTCTCAGTTTTCCAAGACAACTGCACCATTTTACATCTCTACCAACCATGTATGAAAATTCCAATTTGTTCATATCCTTGCCAATATGTGTATCTTTCATTGGTGTTTATTATTCTCAGTGGTTATCAAATAGTATCTCATGATTTTGATTTGAAATTTTTGATGGCTAATGATATTGAGCATCTTTTCATGTGTTTATTGGCCATTTGTCTATCTTTTTAAGAGAACTAGCTATTCAGATCCTTTGCCCATGAAAAAAATTGGGTAATGTGTCTTTGTGTTGTTGAGTTGTAAGAGTTCTTTATATACCCTGCATGGAAGTACCTTATGAGATATAGCTTTGGAAATATTTCTAACCATATCATCTGTTGTCTTTTCACTTCCTTGAGAATGTTCTTTAAAGCACAAACATTTTTAATTTTGATAAAGTTCAGTTTATATATTTTTTGTTGCTGTTTGTATATTTGGTATCATATCTAAGAAGGCTTTCCCCAACCCCAAATCATGAGGATCTAAAGCTGATATTTTCTCTTAAGAGTTTTATACTTTTGACTTTTTTTATTATAAAGATGTGGGGTAAAATTCAGGGTTAGGTATGCCAACATTGATTTTGCAGGTACCCTTGTTGATGAGGTATGCCCCTCCCTCCCCTAGCAGTTT
>NW_007224153.1:0-8810 GCF_000164805.1 Carlito syrichta | reverse complement strand
TTTGAAATTTGTTCACATTGATTTATGTCAAAGAATGTGATTGATCTTGGAGTATGTTTCGTGTGATGATGAGTAAGATATATACTCAGTAGTTGTTGGGTAGAGTGGTCTGTAGTTATCTGTTAAATCCACTTGATTGAGTGTCAAGTGGTTTCAGATCTCCTTGTTGTTTCATTTGTTTGTTTGTTTGTTTTGCCTTGATGATCTGTCTAGGGCTGTTAGCAGGATATTTAGGTCTCCAACTATGATTGTGTGATTGTCAATGTCTTCTTTTAGTTTACTTAGTAGTTGTTTTATAAAGCATGGTGCTCTTGTGCTGCATGCATATATAATTAAGATGTATATTTTTGTTGGTAGATTGAGCCTTTTGTCATTATGTAATGTTCTTCCATGTCCTTTTTAACTTTAGATGGTTAGAAGTCTGCTTTGTCTGATATCACAATAGCTACCCCTGCTCTTTTTTGTTCTCCATTTATCTGAAAGATAATTCATTTCCCAGTTTTTAACTTTGAGCCTGTGGTTGTCCTTTGCGGCGAATTGGGTATCTTGGAGGCAGTAGCTGGTTGGCTCATACTTCTTTATCTAGTTTGCTACTTTATGACTCTTCAGTGGTGTATTCAGTGCATTCGTGTTCAAATTGATTATTGAAATGTGAGCATTTATTCCTGTCATAGGGATTTTAGGGGTTTCTTTGCTTCCATTTTACTTTTGTATTTATATGTGTGTATGTTTTCATGTATGTGAGTGTTCTCTCTGTGCTTGCCTATACTTTTGTGATGGGTATTACTGTTCTTTTGTTTCTGTGTTTTTAATTTCCAGGATGAAGTTATTTTATTTCTAGTATTTCCAATGGGCCTTTCTGAAATTGGCCAACTTCATTTTTACCTCCTTTATAATGTTGGTGAGTTTTGCTTCTAATTTCTCATGATTCTCTTTATTTATTTGAGCCATCAAATCTCTGAGTTCTGTGACTGTCATCTGGGACAGGTCATTCTGATGGGCCTCCATTGTTTGTGCTCTGACAGCTGCTCTTTTGAGTGCTGTCTTTTTAAGATTCTGAGGATTGCCTATATTTTTTGTTGACTCTTCCTCATTTGTGAAAGGCCTCTTTTCCTTCTCTGTCTCTTCTCTTGGGTTTTGTGGCTCTGAAGCTAGTCAGTGTTTCTCTGTTCTCGGACTCTTTCTATCATTCCGTGTAGATCATTCAGTGGGAGAGAGAGGGGCACTGACTTCTGCATCATGCTTCACCCTGGGAAAGGCCTCTCTGCTGCAGATTTTTTTCTTTCGTGGTCAGTCTGGTCAGGTTGGTTTTCAGGCCCTGTTGTAAGTACTCTGAGAACAGGTCTGTTGTTTGCAGCCCAGAAGTCTTCCCACTGGGAAAGCCTTTGAGTGTCTTTCTTGTCACTCCCTCCCTGTTCAAGTCTGTGCTCAGCACTTGATAGAGAATGAGTCCCCTGCCAGAGGGGGATCTGGCCTGTGGGCATGTGGGGCAGGGAGGTGATCCTTCCTGATTTGGGGAGTGGGGTTGGCTGTTAGATGTTGACAATGGGTGCCACTTGTGTTTAATCTGTAGGCATGCCTTTCCGGCCTGGGAGCGAGCCATCTGCTGAGTTCTGCTGGCAGAAGGCATGTTCTTGCAGGCTGTCAAAGTGCAGGTTTGTTCCTCATTCCTCTTGGGATCTGGTCTCCTGCTACTGTTCCTCCCAGGTGGGCCCAACAACTTGCATGCTGCTGAAAGGGAAGAAACTGACCCAGAGTGTGCCAGGATCACTCACCCCCTCTAGTTCACTGGTCAGGGCTTCAGTTTCTGTGTGAGCCTGGCACATGACAGTGGATGGAGTGCCCAGATTCCAGTGCCTGCTGTTGCTTTCTGGTCTCTATGTGTTCAAAGAGGCATTTGCTGGATGGAGGGTGTTTCACCCCACCCAAAACTGTTCAGGGCTGCATATATTGACAGTTGGGTCTCTACTCTCTGCCTCACTCAGTGAAAAAGGCACCAGTCTGCTGTTCTATGGTCACTACTATTTGTTTCAAATAATTAAAAAAAATTCTGTCTTGATATCTTTGTTTACTCCAAAGTCATTCAGGAACAAGTTGTTTAATTTCTATTTACTTGTTTGTTTTTGAGGCTTCCTGTTAGTGTTGACTTCAAGTATAATTCTGCTGCGATCAGAAAAGATGCTTGGCATGACTTCAATTTTTTGGAATTTATTCAAGGTTGATTATGACCAAGAATGTGTTCATATGATCCATATGCAGGTGAGAAGAATGTATATTCTGTAGTTGTTGGGTGAAGTGTTCTGTAGATGTCTGTTAGATCTAAATTGGTTAATCATCAATTTTAAGTGCAGAATTTCTTGATTAGTTTTTTGCCTCGATGATCTATCTAAAGCTCTTAATGAAGTGTTAAAGTCCCCTACTTTTATGGTGTGGCTATCTATGTCCTCTCATAGGTTGAATAACACTTACTTTATAAGTCATGGTGCTCCTATATTGGTTGCATATATATTTAAAATAGATCATTATTTTTGTTGGGTTGAGCCCTTTATCTTTATTATAGTGACCTCTTCTCTTTTTTGTTTTCCATTTTCATGGTATATCTTTGTCTATTCCTTTACCTTGAGCCTATGGGTGTCATTAGAGGTGAGATGGCACTCCAGGAGACAGCCAAAGGATGAGTTTTGTTTTTTAATCCAGTTGGTCACTCTGTGTCATTTAAGTGGGACATTAGTGCCATTAACATTCAGGGTACTATAGATATGTGAGGGTTTGTCTCTATCATAGTGTCATTGAGGATTTGCTTGGCTGTTTCAGTTTTGTGGGTAATTTATGTAGACTGTAAGCTGTGTGCTTATTTTTGTTTTATGGTGGATATCATCTTTCTTTTGTTTTCAATGCAGAACTCCCTTAACCATCTCTTGTAAGGCTGGTCTAGGGACGAGGAGTCTCTTAGCACTTGCTCATCTGGGAAGGACTTAATTTCGTCTTCATTTATGAAACTCAGTTTGGCAGGGTAGGACATTCTTGGCTGGCCTTTCTTTTTTTAAGAGAATATTATAAATGAGACCCCACTCTCTTCTGACTTGTAAGGTTTTTGCTAACAGATCTGCTGTTATTCTAACGGGTCTTTCTTGGTAGGCGATCTGTCTCTTCTCTCTAGCTGCCTTTGACACTTTTTCTATCATGCTAATCTTTGCTAACCTAACATGCCTTAGGGAATGTCCATCATAGAAGTATCTTGCAGGAGTTCTCTGGATGTCTTGTATGCACATGTTGATGTCTCTAACAAGATGGGAGTCATTTTTGTGGATTATATCTACAACTGCTGTCTCCAGGATGTTCCCATTTTCTCTTTCTTTTTCAGGAGTGCCAATCAGTTGCAGATTTGGTGTCTGTGTAGTCCTGTATCTCTAGAAGGCTTTGTTCGTTCTTTAATGCAGTACATACCCTACATACAAACATTCAAGCTGCAGACTTTCAAAGATGTGGCTGTGCTTTCACATTTCCAGTCAGGTAAGTTAGGTCATGTGTCTGTTGCACATTGTCAGGTGTGTGCATCCTCTACAAGTGATTGTCCTTTTGTGTACTTTACTGTATAGAGAACAGTACAGTAGAAACCTATTACAGTACAGTACTATGTAGCTGATTGTGTTATTTGGGTACCTAGGCTAACTATGTTGGACTTACAAACAAATTGAACTTACAAACATACTCTCAGAATGGAACTCATTCATATGTAGGGGACTTTCTTCTGTTTCTTCTCTGTTCTTTCTTCTTTACTTTTATCTGGCTGTGCTGTTCTAGGGACTGGTCTTCAGAAAGCTCTGAAATTCCCTTCTCTGCTAAGTCAAGTCTGTTGTTAAGGCTTATAGCTGTGTTTTGAAATTCTTACAGCAAGTTCTTCATTTCCAGGAGATCAGTGTGGTTCCTTCTCAGAACACCCATGCCAGCTTTCTGTTCTTGAACTGTTTTTATGGTCTCTCTGGTTTGGGAGTCTCTTTTCTCTTGGATCGGGATGAGTTTCTTTGCCATGCATATTCTGAATTATCCGTCTCTGATTATGGATAGCTTGTTCTGTATGTGACTCACTACTTGGGAGCTGGTGTGATTGTGTAGGGGCCGTGAGACACTGAATATCTGGGTTGCTGGAGTTTTTGTTCTGACTGCTTCCTATCTGGGGATGTTGTGGCTTTGCACCACTTCTCTTCAGGAGCTTCTGGATGTGTAGACTTTGTTGTTTTGTTAGGTGTTGTAGTTTAGGCTGTTGGCCTGTAGAGGGTGCGAGAGGTCCTGCCTAGTGGGGCCAGCAGCTGGCCTGCCTTAGGGTGGCAAGACTGCTGGTGGAGTTAGATGCCTGCGAGGGCCTGGTTTGCTTCTCAGGCCTGGAACTGTCTGTGTGCCATTGCAGGGGAGCAGCCCAGGAAGAGAGGGCTGCTGGGCACCCTGATGACCAGCATTATTTTGGCAGCAGAGACGGTGCTGGGAAGGTCTGGCCCAGAAGTAAGGGTGCCTCCCCAGTTGGTGGAGCAGAAACAGTTCCGTTGGCAGGATGGTAGAGGACCGTCCACACCCAGGTAAAGCAGAGGATACAGGAGGGAGCCCTGCCTCATCCTTGTTCCTGTTTGTTGGAGCTGTAGCCCCATGCTGGGGATGTGCACTATCGCCCTGTTGTGCAGCTTCCTCTCTAGCCAGAGCAACAGTGGCAGGGGCCACAGTGGCTGGAAGGTGTCTGTGTCTCCGCAGAGGGGTCTTAAGTTTCCCACTTTGTCCAACGGCAGCAGCTGCAGGTGTGGAGCTGCTCGCGGGTCAGTGGCCTGAAAGATTCTGCCTGTCTTGGGCCATGCCTCTGTGTGGTGGCCACTGGGAGCTCCGTGCTGGCCTGGGGTCTGGGGACATGGGTCCCAGAGGCTCTCTCTTGACCACCGAGGCAGCTGGAGCTCCTGAGGATTTCTCCCTCACTCCTCCACTCACTGCGCCACCTGGCCACACTTCTTGCCTCCTCTGGGACCTGTGGCTTCTCCGTCGAGTCCCAGGGTGAGAACTCCATATGCTACTTTGAGTGTAGCGACTTATTCCCATTTTTGGTTCCCCTCCATGATAGAGATTCATGTTAGCTGCTACTGGCTGGTCATCTTGCCCTCTCCTGTAAGGCACTTTCCGGTTATCCTTCTAATTGTTTTGTGAAGATGAAAGACAAAGCTGAGTGTATTTGATGAAGACTTAGAATTATAATTCCTTCTCTGATGAATGAGTGTGAAGATGAGTTAGTAAAGATTTAGCCTAAAATGACTGGATAACACGACATAATTTTAAGAGTGATACAGTAAGTTATTCAGAGTAATAAATAGGAATATAAGATTGATTATTTCATATGAAAAAATTGAATAATTTTTATGAGTCACTAAGTAAAGGACCAAATATACTAAGAAGAAAATTACCCCATTGCTGTCCACAGAAATAATCCTCTGAGCTGAATGGTAGTATTAGACTGGGTGGCTAGTCTGAGGCTACCCAAAATCCTCACGAATACACCCAATTTGACTCATTCACCAACTGCCTAGGACATCCCCCTCCCCAACACACTGATTCTACATTTATTAAACAAAAAGGCACTTACCAACACAGATATGCAAGGTGACTCATTGTACATGAGAAGAACCCACACAGTTTTAAGGAAAGGGTGTTTGTAGCTTGTCTCTCTGCAGGCCTGCATTTGCAGTGTCTGTAGAAAGGTGACAAGATCCCACTGAAGGCACAAAACTTTGGAGTTTCCAGTGGTACATGCACCTGCCTTTTTTTTTTTTTTTTTTTTTGAGTTGTAGTCTCACTTCATCATCTAGGCTGGAGGGGAGTGGCATACTCAGCCACCCCAGCGTCGACCTGCTGGGCTCTGGTGATCCTTCTGCCTCAGCCCTCCAAGTAGCTGGAATTACAGTCACGTGCTACTATGCCTGGCTAATTTTTTATTTATTGTAAAGGTCTCACCAAATTACCTGGGCTGGTTTCAAACCCACGGGCTCAAGCAATCCACTTGCCTTGGCCTCCCAAATTGCTGGGATTACAGGCTGAGCTACCGAGCCCGGCTGCAACTACCTTTTAATTTTATAGTATTCTCTCTTGGATAGTAGCAATCTGGGGAGAGCTGTGCTCAAAACCTTTCCTTTAAGTTCTATTGTCACATCTACATGAGGAATCAGAATCACAGTTACATCAACAACACCAACTTCTTTCATTTTGATCCCAAGATCAAATTAGTCCAAACCCATTGTGATTGTGATTGAGGCCGCATTGAATCTATAAAGTAATATCAGGAAAATTGATAGCAATTCTGTGTCTTCCACTTAAAGAACATGGTATATTTCATGATGTATTTAGGTTTTTTTAAAGATTTGATTTTCTCAGCAATGTCTGTAGTCTTCAATATAGAAGTCTTATGTGTTTTCTTACAGTTATTTCTAAGTAAGGCCGGGCATGGGTTCATGCCTGTAATCTCAGCACTTTTAATGGCTGAGAATTGCTTGAGGCCAGGAGTTCAAGACCAACCTTAGCAGTAAAGTGAGGCCACCATCTCTAAATAAACAAACAGACAAATAATAAATTAGCCAGTTGCAGTGGCTTGTGCTGTAGACTTAGCTACTTGAGAGGCTGAGGCAGGAGGATTGTTGAACCCAGGAGTTTGAGGCTTCAGTAAATTAGGATTCTGCCACTGCACTCCAGCCTAGGCAATAAAGCAAGACCCTATCTCCACAGAAAAAGATATCTCTAAGTATTTCTGCCACTTTCCCCCAGCTTTATTGAGGTATAGTTGGCAAATAAAAATTATATATAGTTAAGGTGTACAGCATGATGTTTTGATAAATGTATGCTTTATGAAATGATTACTAAAATCAAGATAAATATATCTATCATCTCACATAATTACCATTTTTTGATGAGAACATTTAAGATCTATTCTCTGAGCAAATTTCAAGCATATAATATCGTATTATTAACTGTAATCAACAGGCTGTACCTTAGATCTCCTGGACTTAGTCATACTGCATAAGTGAAACTTTGTGCAATGTGATCAATGTCTCCTCATTGCCTCCATTCTTCAGTTCCTGGGAACCACTATTACTCTGCACTGAGTCACATGAATTGGGCTGTTTCAGACTCCACATATGAGTAGTAACAGGCAGTATTTTCCCATATGTGTTTAGTTTATTTCACTTAGCATGTCTTCCATGTTGTCACAAATGACAAGATATCCTAATCTGGAAAAGCTGAGTAATATTCCAGTGTGTGTGTGTGTGTGTGTGTGTGTATCCATCACATTTTTTCACATAGGATGTTTTCAGGGGTCATCTACTAGGAAAAAACTGCCCCAAAATGAAATCAATTTTTGGAGGGTGGTCCCTTTGTAGTGCAGGCTTTTCCCGCTAGGTAAGTGTTCCAGGAACCCATCAACCTCAGTGTACCAGCTAATGTTGTAAGAGGCTGCATTCAGCTTCAGAGAATTTTTTCTTTGGGAGGTTTTTTCCGTGCACTTTCCCATTTCATGATGGGCGGTTTGCGAGCACACCTGCCCACCGTGGGCTGAGTGTCCAGTCGTTTTTGACCACGAACGGCATGACCCCGTGACCCAGTCTCGTCCCCGGCAACTTTTCTTTTTGTTTCCCCAAATGAAAAAATCCTCAAAGGGAAACATTTTGCTGATGTGCAAGAAGTGAAACAAGAAACAGCAGAAGCACTACAAGACATCAAAATGGATGGGTCCAAAAACTGTTTTACGCAGTGGGAAAAGCGTAGGTGTATTGTGTCAAACAGAGAGTACTTTGAAGGTGACAGAAGTTTAACATGTAAGAATAAATACAAAAATTTTATGAATAACTTCCAGTTTTTTGGGCCACCCTCATATGTTGTGACATGTACTCGTGCTTCATTCCTTCTTGTTATCATGTAATATTCAATTCTATGGATATACCACACTTTATTTATTAATTCATTGGCTGATAAAGATGTGAATTATTTCCATTTTTTGCCTACTGTGAATGACACTGCTCTGGAAATTCTTGTGTATGTTTTGTTTGAACACTTTTTTTCAATTTTCATGAGTATATACCTGTGAATAGACTTGCTGGGTCATATGGCAACTCTTTGTTTGACATGGACTCTCAGTTTTCCAAGACAACTGCACCATTTTACATCTCTACCAACCATGTATGAAAATTCCAATTTGTTCATATCCTTGCCAATATGTGTATCTTTCATTGGTGTTTATTATTCTCAGTGGTTATCAAATAGTATCTCATGATTTTGATTTGAAATTTTTGATGGCTAATGATATTGAGCATCTTTTCATGTGTTTATTGGCCATTTGTCTATCTTTTTAAGAGAACTAGCTATTCAGATCCTTTGCCCATGAAAAAAATTGGGTAATGTGTCTTTGTGTTGTTGAGTTGTAAGAGTTCTTTATATACCCTGCATGGAAGTACCTTATGAGATATAGCTTTGGAAATATTTCTAACCATATCATCTGTTGTCTTTTCACTTCCTTGAGAATGTTCTTTAAAGCACAAACATTTTTAATTTTGATAAAGTTCAGTTTATATATTTTTTGTTGCTGTTTGTATATTTGGTATCATATCTAAGAAGGCTTTCCCCAACCCCAAATCATGAGGATCTAAAGCTGATATTTTCTCTTAAGAGTTTTATACTTTTGACTTTTTTTATTATAAAGATGTGGGGTAAAATTCAGGGTTAGGTATGCCAACATTGATTTTGCAGGTACCCTTGTTGATGAGGTATGCCCCTCCCTCCCCTAGCAGTTT
>NW_007224152.1:0-8818 GCF_000164805.1 Carlito syrichta | reverse complement strand
TTTGAAATTTGTTCACATTGATTTATGTCAAAGAATGTGATTGATCTTGGAGTATGTTTCGTGTGATGATGAGTAAGATATATACTCAGTAGTTGTTGGGTAGAGTGGTCTGTAGTTATCTGTTAAATCCACTTGATTGAGTGTCAAGTGGTTTCAGATCTCCTTGTTGTTTCATTTGTTTGTTTGTTTGTTTTGCCTTGATGATCTGTCTAGGGCTGTTAGCAGGATATTTAGGTCTCCAACTATGATTGTGTGATTGTCAATGTCTTCTTTTAGTTTACTTAGTAGTTGTTTTATAAAGCATGGTGCTCTTGTGCTGCATGCATATATAATTAAGATGTATATTTTTGTTGGTAGATTGAGCCTTTTGTCATTATGTAATGTTCTTCCATGTCCTTTTTAACTTTAGATGGTTAGAAGTCTGCTTTGTCTGATATCACAATAGCTACCCCTGCTCTTTTTTGTTCTCCATTTATCTGAAAGATAATTCATTTCCCAGTTTTTAACTTTGAGCCTGTGGTTGTCCTTTGCGGCGAATTGGGTATCTTGGAGGCAGTAGCTGGTTGGCTCATACTTCTTTATCTAGTTTGCTACTTTATGACTCTTCAGTGGTGTATTCAGTGCATTCGTGTTCAAATTGATTATTGAAATGTGAGCATTTATTCCTGTCATAGGGATTTTAGGGGTTTCTTTGCTTCCATTTTACTTTTGTATTTATATGTGTGTATGTTTTCATGTATGTGAGTGTTCTCTCTGTGCTTGCCTATACTTTTGTGATGGGTATTACTGTTCTTTTGTTTCTGTGTTTTTAATTTCCAGGATGAAGTTATTTTATTTCTAGTATTTCCAATGGGCCTTTCTGAAATTGGCCAACTTCATTTTTACCTCCTTTATAATGTTGGTGAGTTTTGCTTCTAATTTCTCATGATTCTCTTTATTTATTTGAGCCATCAAATCTCTGAGTTCTGTGACTGTCATCTGGGACAGGTCATTCTGATGGGCCTCCATTGTTTGTGCTCTGACAGCTGCTCTTTTGAGTGCTGTCTTTTTAAGATTCTGAGGATTGCCTATATTTTTTGTTGACTCTTCCTCATTTGTGAAAGGCCTCTTTTCCTTCTCTGTCTCTTCTCTTGGGTTTTGTGGCTCTGAAGCTAGTCAGTGTTTCTCTGTTCTCGGACTCTTTCTATCATTCCGTGTAGATCATTCAGTGGGAGAGAGAGGGGCACTGACTTCTGCATCATGCTTCACCCTGGGAAAGGCCTCTCTGCTGCAGATTTTTTTCTTTCGTGGTCAGTCTGGTCAGGTTGGTTTTCAGGCCCTGTTGTAAGTACTCTGAGAACAGGTCTGTTGTTTGCAGCCCAGAAGTCTTCCCACTGGGAAAGCCTTTGAGTGTCTTTCTTGTCACTCCCTCCCTGTTCAAGTCTGTGCTCAGCACTTGATAGAGAATGAGTCCCCTGCCAGAGGGGGATCTGGCCTGTGGGCATGTGGGGCAGGGAGGTGATCCTTCCTGATTTGGGGAGTGGGGTTGGCTGTTAGATGTTGACAATGGGTGCCACTTGTGTTTAATCTGTAGGCATGCCTTTCCGGCCTGGGAGCGAGCCATCTGCTGAGTTCTGCTGGCAGAAGGCATGTTCTTGCAGGCTGTCAAAGTGCAGGTTTGTTCCTCATTCCTCTTGGGATCTGGTCTCCTGCTACTGTTCCTCCCAGGTGGGCCCAACAACTTGCATGCTGCTGAAAGGGAAGAAACTGACCCAGAGTGTGCCAGGATCACTCACCCCCTCTAGTTCACTGGTCAGGGCTTCAGTTTCTGTGTGAGCCTGGCACATGACAGTGGATGGAGTGCCCAGATTCCAGTGCCTGCTGTTGCTTTCTGGTCTCTATGTGTTCAAAGAGGCATTTGCTGGATGGAGGGTGTTTCACCCCACCCAAAACTGTTCAGGGCTGCATATATTGACAGTTGGGTCTCTACTCTCTGCCTCACTCAGTGAAAAAGGCACCAGTCTGCTGTTCTATGGTCACTACTATTTGTTTCAAATAATTAAAAAAAATTCTGTCTTGATATCTTTGTTTACTCCAAAGTCATTCAGGAACAAGTTGTTTAATTTCTATTTACTTGTTTGTTTTTGAGGCTTCCTGTTAGTGTTGACTTCAAGTATAATTCTGCTGCGATCAGAAAAGATGCTTGGCATGACTTCAATTTTTTGGAATTTATTCAAGGTTGATTATGACCAAGAATGTGTTCATATGATCCATATGCAGGTGAGAAGAATGTATATTCTGTAGTTGTTGGGTGAAGTGTTCTGTAGATGTCTGTTAGATCTAAATTGGTTAATCATCAATTTTAAGTGCAGAATTTCTTGATTAGTTTTTTGCCTCGATGATCTATCTAAAGCTCTTAATGAAGTGTTAAAGTCCCCTACTTTTATGGTGTGGCTATCTATGTCCTCTCATAGGTTGAATAACACTTACTTTATAAGTCATGGTGCTCCTATATTGGTTGCATATATATTTAAAATAGATCATTATTTTTGTTGGGTTGAGCCCTTTATCTTTATTATAGTGACCTCTTCTCTTTTTTGTTTTCCATTTTCATGGTATATCTTTGTCTATTCCTTTACCTTGAGCCTATGGGTGTCATTAGAGGTGAGATGGCACTCCAGGAGACAGCCAAAGGATGAGTTTTGTTTTTTAATCCAGTTGGTCACTCTGTGTCATTTAAGTGGGACATTAGTGCCATTAACATTCAGGGTACTATAGATATGTGAGGGTTTGTCTCTATCATAGTGTCATTGAGGATTTGCTTGGCTGTTTCAGTTTTGTGGGTAATTTATGTAGACTGTAAGCTGTGTGCTTATTTTTGTTTTATGGTGGATATCATCTTTCTTTTGTTTTCAATGCAGAACTCCCTTAACCATCTCTTGTAAGGCTGGTCTAGGGACGAGGAGTCTCTTAGCACTTGCTCATCTGGGAAGGACTTAATTTCGTCTTCATTTATGAAACTCAGTTTGGCAGGGTAGGACATTCTTGGCTGGCCTTTCTTTTTTTAAGAGAATATTATAAATGAGACCCCACTCTCTTCTGACTTGTAAGGTTTTTGCTAACAGATCTGCTGTTATTCTAACGGGTCTTTCTTGGTAGGCGATCTGTCTCTTCTCTCTAGCTGCCTTTGACACTTTTTCTATCATGCTAATCTTTGCTAACCTAACATGCTTAGGGAATGTCCATCATAGAAGTATCTTGCAGGAGTTCTCTGGATGTCTTGTATGCACATGTTGATGTCTCTAACAAGATGGGAGTCATTTTTGTGGATTATATCTACAACTGCTGTCTACAGGATGTTCCCATTTTCTCTTTCTTTTTCAGGAGTGCCAATCAGTTGCAGATTTGGTGTCTGTGTAGTCCTGTATCTCTAGAAGGCTTTGTTCGTTCTTTAATGCAGTACATACCCTACATACAAACATTCAAGCTGCAGACTTTCAAAGATGTGGCTGTGCTTTCACATTTCCAGTCAGGTAAGTTAGGTCATGTGTCTGTTGCACATTGTCAGGTGTGTGCATCCTCTACAAGTGATTGTCCTTTTGTGTACTTTACTGTATAGAGAACAGTACAGTAGAAACCTATTACAGTACAGTACTATGTAGCTGATTGTGTTATTTGGGTACCTAGGCTAACTATGTTGGACTTACAAACAAATTGAACTTACAAACATACTCTCAGAACGGAACTCATTCATATGTAGGGGACTTACTCTGTTCTTTCTTCTTTACTTTTATCTGGCTGTGCTGTTCTAGGGACTGGTCTTCAGAAAGCTCTGAAATTCCCTTCTCTGCTAAGTCAAGTCTGTTGTTAAGGCTTATAGCTGTGTTTTGAAATTCTTACAGCAAGTTCTTCATTTCCAGGAGATCAGTGTGGTTCCTTCTCAGAACACCCATGCCAGCTTTCTGTTCTTGAACTGTTTTTATGGTCTCTCTGGTTTGGGAGTCTCTTTTCTCTTGGATCGGGATGAGTTTCTTTGCCATGCATATTCTGAATTATCCGTCTCTGATTATGGATAGCTTGTTCTGTATGTGACTCACTACTTGGGAGCTGGTGTGATTGTGTAGGGGCCGTGAGACACTGAATATCTGGGTTGCTGGAGTTTTTGTTCTGACTGCTTCCTATCTGGGGATGTTGTGGCTTTGCACCACTTCTCTTCAGGAGCTTCTGGATGTGTAGACTTTGTTGTTTTGTTAGGTGTTGTAGTTTAGGCTGTTGGCCTGTAGAGGGTGCGAGAGGTCCTGCCTAGTGGGGCCAGCAGCTGGCCTGCCTTAGGGTGGCAAGACTGCTGGTGGAGTTAGATGCCTGCGAGGGCCTGGTTTGCTTCTCAGGCCTGGAACTGTCTGTGTGCCATTGCAGGGGAGCAGCCCAGGAAGAGAGGGCTGCTGGGCACCCTGATGACCAGCATTATTTTGGCAGCAGAGACGGTGCTGGGAAGGTCTGGCCCAGAAGTAAGGGTGCCTCCCCAGTTGGTGGAGCAGAAACAGTTCCGTTGGCAGGATGGTAGAGGACCGTCCACACCCAGGTAAAGCAGAGGATACAGGAGGGAGCCCTGCCTCATCCTTGTTCCTGTTTGTTGGAGCTGTAGCCCCATGCTGGGGATGTGCACTATCGCCCTGTTGTGCAGCTTCCTCTCTAGCCAGAGCAACAGTGGCAGGGGCCACAGTGGCTGGAAGGTGTCTGTGTCTCCGCAGAGGGGTCTTAAGTTTCCCACTTTGTCCAACGGCAGCAGCTGCAGGTGTGGAGCTGCTCGCGGGTCAGTGGCCTGAAAGATTCTGCCTGTCTTGGGCCATGCCTCTGTGTGGTGGCCACTGGGAGCTCCGTGCTGGCCTGGGGTCTGGGGACATGGGTCCCAGAGGCTCTCTCTTGACCACCGAGGCAGCTGGAGCTCCTGAGGATTTCTCCCTCACTCCTCCACTCACTGCGCCACCTGGCCACACTTCTTGCCTCCTCTGGGACCTGTGGCTTCTCCGTCGAGTCCCAGGGTGAGAACTCCATATGCTACTTTGAGTGTAGCGACTTATTCCCATTTTTGGTTCCCCTCCATGATAGAGATTCATGTTAGCTGCTACTGGCTGGTCATCTTGCCCTCTCCTGTAAGGCACTTTCCGGTTATCCTTCTAATTGTTTTGTGAAGATGAAAGACAAAGCTGAGTGTATTTGATGAAGACTTAGAATTATAATTCCTTCTCTGATGAATGAGTGTGAAGATGAGTTAGTAAAGATTTAGCCTAAAATGACTGGATAACACGACATAATTTTAAGAGTGATACAGTAAGTTATTCAGAGTAATAAATAGGAATATAAGATTGATTATTTCATATGAAAAAATTGAATAATTTTTATGAGTCACTAAGTAAAGGACCAAATATACTAAGAAGAAAATTACCCCATTGCTGTCCACAGAAATAATCCTCTGAGCTGAATGGTAGTATTAGACTGGGTGGCTAGTCTGAGGCTACCCAAAATCCTCACGAATACACCCAATTTGACTCATTCCACCAACTGCCTAGGACATCCCCCTCCCCAACACACTGATTCTACATTTATTAAACAAAAAGGCACTTACCAACACAGATATGCAAGGTGACTCATTGTACATGAGAAGAACCCACACAGTTTTAAGGAAAGGGTGTTTGTAGCTTGTCTCTCTGCAGGCCTGCATTTGCAGTGTCTGTAGAAAGGTGACAAGATCCCACTGAAGGCACAAAACTTTGGAGTTTCCAGTGGTACATGCACCTGCCTTTTTTTTTTTTTTTTTTTTTGAGTTGTAGTCTCACTTCATCATCTAGGCTGGAGGGGAGTGGCATACTCAGCCACCCCAGCGTCGACCTGCTGGGCTCTGGTGATCCTTCTGCCTCAGCCCTCCAAGTAGCTGGAATTACAGTCACGTGCTACTATGCCTGGCTAATTTTTTATTTATTGTAAAGGTCTCACCAAATTACCTGGGCTGGTTTCAAACCCACGGGCTCAAGCAATCCACTTGCCTTGGCCTCCCAAATTGCTGGGATTACAGGCTGAGCTACCGAGCCCGGCTGCAACTACCTTTTAATTTTATAGTATTCTCTCTTGGATAGTAGCAATCTGGGGAGAGCTGTGCTCAAAACCTTTCCTTTAAGTTCTATTGTCACATCTACATGAGGAATCAGAATCACAGTTACATCAACAACACCAACTTCTTTCATTTTGATCCCAAGATCAAATTAGTCCAAACCCATTGTGATTGTGATTGAGGCCGCATTGAATCTATAAAGTAATATCAGGAAAATTGATAGCAATTCTGTGTCTTCCACTTAAAGAACATGGTATATTTCATGATGTATTTAGGTTTTTTTAAAGATTTGATTTTCTCAGCAATGTCTGTAGTCTTCAATATAGAAGTCTTATGTGTTTTCTTACAGTTATTTCTAAGTAAGGCCGGGCATGGGTTCATGCCTGTAATCTCAGCACTTTTAATGGCTGAGAATTGCTTGAGGCCAGGAGTTCAAGACCAACCTTAGCAGTAAAGTGAGGCCACCATCTCTAAATAAACAAACAGACAAATAATAAATTAGCCAGTTGCAGTGGCTTGTGCTGTAGACTTAGCTACTTGAGAGGCTGAGGCAGGAGGATTGTTGAACCCAGGAGTTTGAGGCTTCAGTAAATTAGGATTCTGCCACTGCACTCCAGCCTAGGCAATAAAGCAAGACCCTATCTCCACAGAAAAAGATATCTCTAAGTATTTCTGCCACTTTCCCCCAGCTTTATTGAGGTATAGTTGGCAAATAAAAATTATATATAGTTAAGGTGTACAGCATGATGTTTTGATAAATGTATGCTTTATGAAATGATTACTAAAATCAAGATAAATATATCTATCATCTCACATAATTACCATTTTTTGATGAGAACATTTAAGATCTATTCTCTGAGCAAATTTCAAGCATATAATATCGTATTATTAACTGTAATCAACAGGCTGTACCTTAGATCTCCTGGACTTAGTCATACTGCATAAGTGAAACTTTGTGCAATGTGATCAATGTCTCCTCATTGCCTCCATTCTTCAGTTCCTGGGAACCACTATTACTCTGCACTGAGTCACATGAATTGGGCTGTTTCAGACTCCACATATGAGTAGTAGCAGGCAGTATTTTCCCATATGTGTTTAGTTTATTTCACTTAGCATGTCTTCCATGTTGTCACAAATGACAAGATATCTTAATCTGGAAAAGCTGAGTAATATTCCAGTGTGTGTGTGTGTGTGTGTGTGTGTGTGTGTGTGTGTGTGTGTGTATCCATCACATTTTTTCACATAGGATGTTTTCAGGGGTCATCTACTAGGAAAAAACTGCCCCAAAATGAAATCAATTTTTGGAGGGTGGTCCCTTTGTAGTGCAGGCTTTTCCCGCTAGGTAAGTGTTCCAGGAACCCATCAACCTCAGTGTACCAGCTAATGTTGTAAGAGGCTGCATTCAGCTTCAGAGAATTTTTTCTTTGGGAGGTTTTTTCCGTGCACTTTCCCATTTCATGATGGGCGGTTTGCGAGCACACCTGCCCACCGTGGGCTGAGTGTCCAGTCGTTTTTGACCACGAACGGCATGACCCCGTGACCCAGTCTCGTCCCCGGCAACTTTTCTTTTTGTTTCCCCAAATGAAAAAATCCTCAAAGGGAAACATTTTGCTGATGTGCAAGAAGTGAAACAAGAAACAGCAGAAGCACTACAAGACATCAAAGTGGATGGGTCCAAAAACTGTTTTACGCAGTGGGAAAAGCGTAGGTGTATTGTGTCAAACAGAGAGTACTTTGAAGGTGACAGAAGTTTAACATGTAAGAATAAATACAAAAATTTTATGAATAACTTCCAGTTTTTTGGGCCACCCTCATATGTTGTGACATGTACTCGTGCTTCATTCCTTCTTGTTATCATGTAATATTCAATTCTATGGATATACCACACTTTATTTATTAATTCATTGGCTGATAAAGATGTGAATTATTTCCATTTTTTGCCTACTGTGAATGACACTGCTCTGGAAATTCTTGTGTATGTTTTGTTTGAACACTTTTTTTCAATTTTCATGAGTATATACCTGTGAATAGACTTGCTGGGTCATATGGCAACTCTTTGTTTGACATGGACTCTCAGTTTTCCAAGACAACTGCACCATTTTACATCTCTACCAACCATGTATGAAAATTCCAATTTGTTCATATCCTTGCCAATATGTGTATCTTTCATTGGTGTTTATTATTCTCAGTGGTTATCAAATAGTATCTCATGATTTTGATTTGAAATTTTTGATGGCTAATGATATTGAGCATCTTTTCATGTGTTTATTGGCCATTTGTCTATCTTTTTAAGAGAACTAGCTATTCAGATCCTTTGCCCATGAAAAAAATTGGGTAATGTGTCTTTGTGTTGTTGAGTTGTAAGAGTTCTTTATATACCCTGCATGGAAGTACCTTATGAGATATAGCTTTGGAAATATTTCTAACCATATCATCTGTTGTCTTTTCACTTCCTTGAGAATGTTCTTTAAAGCACAAACATTTTTAATTTTGATAAAGTTCAGTTTATATATTTTTTGTTGCTGTTTGTATATTTGGTATCATATCTAAGAAGGCTTTCCCCAACCCCAAATCATGAGGATCTAAAGCTGATATTTTCTCTTAAGAGTTTTATACTTTTGACTTTTTTTATTATAAAGATGTGGGGTAAAATTCAGGGTTAGGTATGCCAACATTGATTTTGCAGGTACCCTTGTTGATGAGGTATGCCCCTCCCTCCCCTAGCAGTTT
>NW_007224151.1:0-1504 GCF_000164805.1 Carlito syrichta | reverse complement strand
TTTTTTTTTTTTCCCTTGGAAAATGTATTCCTCAGATCTTGCCTGGTTTCTTCTTTTTACGATAGCAATTTGAGACCACATATCTGTTACAGAGGCATACCTTTCCCACCTACCCTTACTAAGAGAATATCTATAGTCATTTCTACCTTATCTTATGTTCTTCAAAGTATCAATAAAGAGGCAAAAACCTTTTTCTTGCTCATGCTCATTGATGTAGTTATCAGGGAAGGGCAGTAGTAGGACACTGCCAAGGCAGGCATAAAGAGAGAAGCACTTAAATCACTAAGCGTGCCTGATCCTAAACCAAGCAAGTGAGAACCAGTGGGAGGCTCAAACGACACCTGTATGTAGACTATTTATATACCTAATCCTGACTTCTATCCCACATCTTTAAAATAAAATAAAGAAAAACGTAAAATGAAGTTAGTTTTGCAAATTTGCAGGATACAATATCACACCAATATCAATTATTGCTTACAGGTATGACAACGCTAAATAACCATTAGAAAAAATAATGAGAAAGATTATTTCATTATCACTAATGATGAAATTGGATATTTGTATTTGAATTCAACTCAAACAAGGAAATATTTGCTGAAAGAAAAATATAATGGATAAATTTACAGAATGTTTAAGATATAAAAAGATTATAATTGAAATTTTAAAATATATTTGTATGATCATGCTTTCCAAGAAAATATACACATATGTTACTTTTAATAATAAATTAATAAATGTATAAAAATAGTGCCTGCTATAGAGTAGGTACTCAATAAATATATTTGATGAACTGAGTAAATCTAAACACCAAGTTTTAATAATAGTAGCATCTATTTCCCTGAATAAAAGCAAATTGCAATTAATGTTATTATAGACAGAGAAGCTAATTTTTAATAGCTCAATAAAAATTTGTACTTTTTTGCCTGTTCTGCATTATTTATATCTTGAGGGAACATAAAGATGATATATAGAATTCCAAAAATAATATGAATATTCACAATTTGGTGAATTTTTCTAAATGTTAATATTGATATATAGAACTTCCACATGTTTTAATTAATCATCTGAATTTAATGTGTGATATTATCCTTGTAGATAAGGTAATAAAATGGGAACTGAATAACAAAGACGCTATTTGAAGTTTTAGCCTGTATTCACTTTCCTAGCATCTAAGTGATTCTGACTGACTTGTGAAGATCTTGCTTTGTCATATTCTAAATTACTTTCAATTCTTTGAAAATATATTTTTAAAAAATTACTGCCAAAAATGTAGGTGACAGTTAATTAGAATTAATTTAAATATAATAAATAATACAAAATAGTCAAATTCGCATCAAAGAAGAAAATTTTCTTGACTTCGACAAGATTAAATTTAATAGGAGTGAATGGAAAAAAGAAAACTTGCAGATTCACATCACAGGTTCAACTTAAATCTATACTGTTGAGTAAAAAAAAAAAAAAACTTCAATGGGTAAGTAGAATCTTTGTATTAAAAATACTTTGT
>NW_007224150.1:0-1590 GCF_000164805.1 Carlito syrichta | reverse complement strand
TTTTTTTTTAAGATCAGCATCAATAACCTATACTGCTTTGACTGTTTGGAATTGGAGCATCTCTGTCTGTAAGATCTAATATATCACCTTGCCAGCACTACGATTTTACAGAATGATGCATAAGACAGAGGAAGATAGAAAGCTGTATGTGTTTAAGTAGCCTTTATAAATCAGCAAAAGAGGCTTCCCCAAACTATGATTTCTATTTTTTCCTTTGTTTAGCTCTCTAACAGTTTTCATAGCCCTGGGCAATGCACCATAGTAAGATTTGGGATGGGGTATGGGTATACTTTAATTTTTTTTCTCAATTGATAGGAACAATTTTGCCAAAATGTTTTTAAACAATTATGAACCAAAGCCCTTCTGCTTTTCCTAAAGGAAGATCATTTTAGGAAATGCATATATAGAAGTGTAAGATATTGAAACTGATTCCCTTAAAAGCTGGGCTTGTGTGTGGGTGACCCATAGTGTCTCCACGGCTTCCCTTTTCCTCCCAGACAGATGAGGGAAGAGGAAGGGGTGCTTTTTATCCCCCTCAACCCCAACAAGGACCACTGAGGGTCTATCATTAATGAAAAGTGAGTAGGACGAAACATTATGGTTTCCTGTCATAGGTTAAGATGGAAAGAACAAACTGGATGATGAGCAGAGTGGTGAAATCAAGTTTGGCCTGGAATGGGTGCAGTGGCTCTTGCCTGTAATCCCAGCACTTTGGGAGGCCAAAGCAGGTAGATAGCTTGAGCCCAGGAGTTCAAGACCAGCCTGTGCAACACAGTGAGACCTCATCTCTACAATAAATCAAAAAAAAAAAAAAGGGCCGGGTGTGGTACTGCATACCTGTAGTCCCAGCTACTTGGGAGGCTGAATCAGAAGGATCATCTGAGCCCAGGAGTTCGAGACCTGCAGTGAGCCAGGATTGTGCCACTGCATTCCAGCCTGGGTGACAGCTCTGATTCCAAATCAAGAAAATAAAAATAAAAAAAGTTTGGCCTAAAGCTGCCTCCTTACCTATTTAAGTTCAGCCTAAATGTTTCTCCACATACAGTGAACTGTACTGGCCTGGATGTGTTAACTCTTACCTACTCTTGCACCAATCACCAAGTTTCAGCCAATCAAAGGTGACCAACTGTTCAAACTGTGTTCAAACAAGGCAATCTCCAAGTTGTAACCCACGTGGCAGTTTCGGTCCCTCACTTCCATTTTCTCTACCTCATTTTCCTCTTTCTGCCCATAAATCTCCGAGTCCACGGCAGCACCGGAGTCTCTCTGATCCTGTTTTGGCTTAGGATGCTGCCCCATTCACAGATCATTCCTTGCTTACTCAATGAAACTCTTAAATTTATTTTGTCTAAGTTTTTCCTTTTAATAGGAACCAAAGGTCCTACCAGTTGTGGGTGGAAAGAAGACCTGTGATTCTCTTCTGCATGAGTGGCTATTTTCAACACAATTCCATGTACTCCCTCCACCCAACATGCTTCAGACACTAGCTATCACTCTGTTCCTAATTGCAGCCTACCAAAGGTTATAGATAGAGTTACACTTACAGAAGTAATTTTTGAAGAATATATATTTAGATTTTTTTTTTAATAA
>NW_007224149.1:0-741 GCF_000164805.1 Carlito syrichta | reverse complement strand
ACAACTCAATAAAGTTGTTACTGTCCTTCTGGTCTTCTCCAAAAATAAGAAATCTTTATAAATATTCAGAAGCTTTGACTATATCAAAGTGACCAAGAGAACATTGCAAATGAGAAACAGAAAATATTTGCAAGACAATTGGCATTTCATTTTAGAGAAAGCTGTTTTTTGACAGCAATAGTTTAGCATTTTTGCTTTCATTTTATTTAAAAGTAGTCCCAATGGAGAAACTGTAGTTTAGAAGAAAAGACTATATAAAAAGGAACTCACCTCCCCCCTCATCTCCATATATAATGTATGCTTGTGGGAGAGCTCTCTGGGGAAACAAACAGGCAATTGATTGCAGTGACTATTCTCTATTTATTCCAGTGATAAAAATGAAAGGCTGGACCCAAAATCAGATTTTTTTTTATTATGAAGGACCTTAAAGAAAAATTGGTGTATTTGATGTCTCATTACGTCTTAAGCAGTTAACAGATGTGTAAGCATTTATTTTATTTTAGCGTAATACCCCTACATAATGAATTGATATTTTAATCGTAGTGAACTCGGGCATTTATTTTCAACCCTGAAATTTTTTAATTCTGTAGTTGCTTTTGCCTGAAGTAAAAATAAATGTGACAATCATAAATGGAGTAGGGAGGTAATTTATGCCTACATACACATTTAATCAATCAGTCAGGATACTCATTATATATGTGCATTTGTATCTACTTTTATCTGTTAAAATGCTTTAGGCTG
>NW_007224148.1:0-1342 GCF_000164805.1 Carlito syrichta | reverse complement strand
CCACTGCACTCTAGCCTAGGTGACAGAACAAGACCCTGTCTCAAAAAAAAAAAGGTAGTTTCTTCTCTTTTTTTATCTGTGCCTTCCAGGTGAAGGCTACAATCCCATACTAGCTTCTTTAGGGTTACAAGACAACTGTTGCAAGAACAGGTTAGGTCATTCAAGACACCACCTGATCCCCAGTAGTAGAAGAAATATCTCTTTTCCTGTGTCCTTCTCTTTTTATGGACCAGGAAACCTTTCTAGAAACCTTGTGTCAGACCTCAAGTCTCATTAGCAAGAACTGGATTCAATATTTTGCCGACAACACTCACAATTAAGGAGTCTAGGAATACTTGGATTGGCTTAGAGAGTTCAGATTAACCCTTAAACTCCATGAGAGGATATAAATCCAACAAAATTTTGGATTGATGAGAAGGGAAGGTTGGGGTCGCAGGGTGGCCTGAGGTGGCAGGGAACTGTTGGGGAATGAACATATGTATTTACGTATGTATAGATCTATGAAGTGTGAATTTTATGCATTCTGAAATGCTTATTGTGGTCTAGCCTTTAAAATTAGTAGCTAGAATTCAGACACCACTTTGTTTTATTTTCTTAATAACTGTCAGAAGCCAGGTTCTGTGACTCACACCTGTAATCCCAAAAATTTGGGAGGTGGAGGTGAGAGGATTACCTGAGCCCGGGGATGTGAGACCAGCCTGGGCAACTTGATAAAACCTCGTCTCTACAACAGATCAAAAAAATTAGCCGAGTGTGGTAGCACATACCCATAATCCCAGCTATTCCAGAGACTGAGGCGGGAGGATTTGCCTGAGCCCAGCCAGTCGAGGCTGTGGTGGCCATGATCGTGCCACTGCACTGCAGCCTGGGTGACAAAGGGAAACTCCAACTCAGAAAAATAAATAAATGAATAACTGTCAGAAAAGATTTAGGCACAAAGACATTTGCTGTCTCTCCTCCATGCCAATGTATGTTTCTGGAGAGAGGAGACTTTGTCTTGTCTACAGCTGCATCTAGAACAGTGTAATCAGCACACAGTCAGCACATGGGAAATATGTGTTGAATAAATGATGAAACTTATTAATACAAGTAGGATATTGTAATCCCTCTCTAGCCACAATATGGAAATCATAACTTTTAAATTATATGTTTTTATATTTCAAATCAAATATGTAAATTTCTTCACTTTATGATACACTTGTGGTTCAGTACCATACCCTGAAATGGGAGAATATACTGCAAAAGTTATTTTCCATCAAGGTGGTTCTGTGACATGGTATAGAGAAAAGAGGTATGGTCATGCCATACTTCAGTACAACCTCGGGATAGAATAATACAGCTA
>NW_007224147.1:0-770 GCF_000164805.1 Carlito syrichta | reverse complement strand
GACTCACACCTGTAATCCCAAAAATTTGGGAGGTGGAGGGTGAGAGGATTACCTGAGCCCGGGGATGTGAGACCAGCCTGGGCAACTTGATAAAACCTCGTCTCTACAACAGATCAAAAAAATTAGCCGAGTGTGGTAGCACATACCCATAATCCCAGCTATTCCAGAGACTGAGGCGGGAGGATTTGCCTGAGCCCAGCCAGTCGAGGCTGTGGTGGCCATGATCGTGCCACTGCACTGCAGCCTGGGTGACAAAGGGAAACTCCAACTCAGAAAAATAAATAAATGAATAACTGTCAGAAAAGATTTAGGCACAAAGACATTTGCTGTCTCTCCTCCATGCCAATGTATGTTTCTGGAGAGAGGAGACTTTGTCTTGTCTACAGCTGCATCTAGAACAGTGTAATCAGCACACAGTCAGCACATGGGAAATATGTGTTGAATAAATGATGAAACTTATTAATACAAGTAGGATATTGTAATCCCTCTCTAGCCACAATATGGAAATCATAACTTTTAAATTATATGTTTTTATATTTCAAATCAAATATGTAAATTTCTTCACTTTATGATACACTTGTGGTTCAGTACCATACCCTGAAATGGGAGAATATACTGCAAAAGTTATTTTCCATCAAGGTGGTTCTGTGACATGGTATAGAGAAAAGAGGTATGGTCATGCCATACTTCAGTACAACCTCGGGATAGAATAATACAGCTAGAGAAACACACCTATAGCACTACAATAACATATAAAAAGTGGCTCACAC
>NW_007224146.1:0-667 GCF_000164805.1 Carlito syrichta | reverse complement strand
AAAATAAATAAATGAATAACTGTCAGAAAAGATTTAGGCACAAAGACATTGCTGTCTCTCCTACATGCCAATGTATGTTCTGGAGAGAGGAGACTTTGTCTTGTCTACAGCTGCATCTAGAACAGTGTAATCAGCACACAGTCAGCACATGGGAAATATGTGTTGAATAAATGATGAAACTTATTAATACAAGTAGGATATTGTAATCCCTCTCTAGCCACAATATGGAAATCATAACTTTTAAATTATATGTTTTTATATTTCAAATCAAATATGTAAATTTCTTCACTTTATGATACACTTGTGGTTCAGTACCATACCCTGAAATGGGAGAATATACTGCAAAAGTTATTTTCCATCAAGGTGGTTCTGTGACATGGTATAGAGAAAAGAGGTATGGTCATGCCATACTTCAGTACAACCTCGGGATAGAATAATACAGCTAGAGAAACACACCTATAGCACTACAATAACATATAAAAAGTGGCTCACACCTATAATTCCAGCACTTTGGGAGGCCAAGGCTGGAGGATTTTCTCAGGCCAGGAGTCTGAGACCAGCTTAAGCAATACAGCAAGATCTCGTCTCAACAGAAGATCAAAAAATTAGCCGAGCATGATAATGCATACCTGTGGTCCCAGCTACTTGGGAAGCTGAGGTGGAAGGG
>NW_007224145.1:0-1141 GCF_000164805.1 Carlito syrichta | reverse complement strand
GAATGTTTTATTTAATTACTAGATTCTCCCTGAAAATTATTATATACACTTTACACATAATTAAACTGAGGCTCAAAGAGATGAAAGGTATGCCTCAAGATAAATGGCATCTCTCTTAAGGTCAACCTTGGGCTCAGTTTAGGACTTCCCAAGGTCCCACAGCCTACAGGGTCAGAGTCCAGGTCTTCCTAACATCAGAGTAGAGCCTCTTTTTTCCACTTACTCTTGTTCTTGATTATTTAGCCCTTGTATTAGGAGATGGGAAGTAGAAGTCCCTTTCCATAAGCTAAAATAGGCGTACTGGCTACTCATGCCATTCTCTATCCATAAAATTGTCCATCTTTCTCTAAAGAGTAACATAAGGTAATTTGGTCAACACAACATTTCTTCGAATTTAAAACACATTTCAAAGCTTATATTTTGAAGCTGACATGAATGGGCTACATTGCCTTTGGGGTGATGCAGCCCTCCTGTTCTTAACGTGTTTACTGGAAAGTGCACCTGGTAGCGGCATCTCCATCTGGTGGCCCAATCAGAACCCATTAAGCACGGAGGCAGACTGCCTGAAAGTGGAAAATATGGAGTAGGGAAGCTAGACCTGAGCTACATGACTTCACCTTTGGAAAAAACAAAGAGAAAAAAAAATACAGCCCATATAGCCTACAGAGCAATTGTTCCTGCACAGAACTCTCGTCTAATTGATTTGGACACCACAGCTAATTTTCCCTCAGACATCTGTTAGCACACATTAGTGGATGTCGTTAGGTAGGGAGGTGCAGATTAGATAGGGAGCAGAGCTCAAAGGCCCCAGTTTGGAAGGCTGGAGCAGACGGAGGAATGACAACAGATGAAGTTTTCCAACATCCAGCAATGTCAGATACTGCTGCTGCCGCAACCCTGAGAGGAACCGTTAATGGCTAGAGAACCATTGCAGTTGTACAGAATAGTCTGATCCTTCATGCATTTGCCCATATAACAAGTGCTTTCTGAATTTCCAAGAGCAAAACAAGGGTGCTTCCGATATCAACAGAGCCAAAACACACATGAAATGAAAACAAGCATTGTCAACACCCCTTTCTCTTTTCCCCAAATCTCATTCGTTCCTATCTTTTAGACATTAAGATGTGGTAACGATTCCAGG
>NW_007224144.1:0-805 GCF_000164805.1 Carlito syrichta | reverse complement strand
CCCTCCTGTTCTTAACGTGTTTACTGGAAAGTGCACCTGGTAGCGGCATCTCCATCTGGTGGCCCAATCAGAACCCATTAAGCACGGAGGCAGACTGCCTGAAAGTGGAAAATATGGAGTAGGGAAGCTAGACCTGAGCTACATGACTTCACCTTTGGAAAAAACAAAGAGAAAAAAAAATACAGCCCATATAGCCTACAGAGCAATTGTTCCTGCACAGAACTCTCGTCTAATTGATTTGGACACCACAGCTAATTTTCCCTCAGACATCTGTTAGCACACATTAGTGGATGTCGTTAGGTAGGGAGGTGCAGATTAGATAGGGAGCAGAGCTCAAAGGCCCCAGTTTGGAAGGCTGGAGCAGACGGAGGAATGACAACAGATGAAGTTTTCCAACATCCAGCAATGTCAGATACTGCTGCTGCCGCAACCCTGAGAGGAACCGTTAATGGCTAGAGAACCATTGCAGTTGTACAGAATAGTCTGATCCTTCATGCATTTGCCCATATAACAAGTGCTTTCTGAATTTCCAAGAGCAAAACAAGGGTGCTTCCGATATCAACAGAGCCAAAACACACATGAAATGAAAACAAGCATTGTCAACACCCCTTTCTCATTTCCCCAAATCTCATTCGTTCCTATCTTTTAGACATTAAGATGTGGTAACGATTCCAGGGGCTCACTAGTCCACAAGTCAGGCAGATGATGAAATGTCCAATCAGATCAGAGCTTTCCAAATCATCTCCCATTGCAAAAGACTGAGAAAATGGGTTCTGTTTTATTTTTTTTTCTTTCGTATGCAGCC
>NW_007224143.1:0-732 GCF_000164805.1 Carlito syrichta | reverse complement strand
TGCAGTTGTACAGAATAGTCTGATCCTTCATGCATTTGCCCATATAACAAGTGCTTTCTGAATTTCCAAGAGCAAAACAAGGGTGCTTCCGATATCAACAGAGCCAAAACACACATGAAATGAAAACAAGCATTGTCAACACCCCTTTCTCTTTTCCCCAAATCTCATTCGTTCCTATCTTTTAGACATTAAGATGTGGTAACGATTCCAGGGGCTCACTAGTCCACAAGTCAGGCAGATGATGAAATGTCCAATCAGATCAGAGCTTTCCAAATCATCTCCCATTGCAAAAGACTGAGAAATGGGTTCTGTTTTATTTTTTTTCTTTCGTATGCAGCCATGCTCAGATATTTAGCTGATGCTGGATTGCAGTTCCTTTCCTTTGGGACATGTTTTTCAGTTGAACAAGTCAGAAAAAAAATCATCTGATGCCCTCAAGAAAATCTTCCATGAGCTGGTCTACACTGATGACTACTCTCTCAATGAACACATTTAAAAGATTATGATCCTCTTTCAGAAGCAACACAATGTTATGCATCCCAAATAAGGTGGAAAAAGAAAGGACTGCATCTCAGTTCAAAACCGAAAAATGCTACATACAAGCAAATATTTATATGGGTGGCATAGACTCAATCTTTTCCTCACTGATCCTAGCATCATTTATAAAATATGATTCTTATCATTTCACTTTGCTTTGAAAATCCTTGCCCTAGGCTGCAAGCTAAAGTCAAA
>NW_007224142.1:0-751 GCF_000164805.1 Carlito syrichta | reverse complement strand
GTATGCAGCCATGCTCAGATATTTAGCTGATGCTGGATGCAGCTCCCTCTCCTTTTGGGACATGTTTTCAGTTGAACAAGTCAGAAAAAAAAATCATCTGATGCCCTCAAGAAAATCTTCCATGAGCTGGTCTACACTGATGACTACTCTCTCAATGAAACACATTTAAAAGATTATGATCCTCTTCAGAAGCAACACAATGTTATGCATCCCAAATAAGGTGGAAAAAGAAAGGACTGCATCTCAGTTCAAAACCGAAAAATGCTACATACAAGCAAATATTTATATGGGTGGCATAGACTCAATCTTTTCCTCACTGATCCTAGCATCATTTATAAAATATGATTCTTATCATTTCACTTTGCTTTGAAAATCCTTGCCCTAGGCTGCAAGCTAAAGTCAAATATGCTTCTTGAGGTGTTCAAAGCTCATTGTTCTGGTCTCAACTGATTTTTCCAGTGTCATCTCTTCAAATTCCTCTCTGTGCTCTTCTCACTCTATTTAAAACAGACTATTGTTCCATGAACATCCCAACTACTTTCACTTGTGTGCATCTCTTTTTTTTCATTCCTTTTGCCTCCTTGGAAAACCCTGGCTTCAAGGCCCTGCCCCCATCTCCTCTCGGTAAAATCTTTCCTATTCCAGGGAAAGAGCCATTTCCCTCCGTGTGTCAACTGTACTGTGCTCCCATTTCCATAGATGTTACTGAACATTATAATTTTTTATAATTTTTTAAATTGACAGATAAAAT
>NW_007224141.1:0-1938 GCF_000164805.1 Carlito syrichta | reverse complement strand
TTTCCCCAAATCTCATTCGTTCCTATCTTTTAGACATTAAGATGTGGTAACGATTCCAGGGGCTCACTAGTCCACAAGTCAGGCAGATGATGAAATGTCCAATCAGATCAGAGCTTTCCAAATCATCTCCCATTGCAAAAGACTGAGAAATGGGTTCTGTTTTATTTTTTTTCTTTCGTATGCAGCCATGCTCAGATATTTAGCTGATGCTGGATTGCAGTTCCTTTCCTTTGGGACATGTTTTTCAGTTGAACAAGTCAGAAAAAAAATCATCTGATGCCCTCAAGAAAATCTTCCATGAGCTGGTCTACACTGATGACTACTCTCTCAATGAACACATTTAAAAGATTATGATCCTCTTTCAGAAGCAACACAATGTTATGCATCCCAAATAAGGTGGAAAAAGAAAGGACTGCATCTCAGTTCAAAACCGAAAAATGCTACATACAAGCAAATATTTATATGGGTGGCATAGACTCAATCTTTTCCTCACTGATCCTAGCATCATTTATAAAATATGATTCTTATCATTTCACTTTGCTTTGAAAATCCTTGCCCTAGGCTGCAAGCTAAAGTCAAATATGCTTCTTGAGGTGTTCAAAGCTCATTGTTCTGGTCTCAACTGATTTTTCCAGTGTCATCTCTTCAAATTCCTCTCTGTGCTCTTCTCACTCTATTTAAAACAGACTATTGTTCCATGAACATCCCAACTACTTTCACTTGTGTGCATCTCTTTTTTTTCATTCCTTTTGCCTCCTTGGAAAACCCTGGCTTCAAGGCCCTGCCCCCATCTCCTCTCGGTAAAATCTTTCCTATTCCAGGGAAAGAGCCATTTCCCTCCGTGTGTCAACTGTACTGTGCTCCCATTTCCATAGATGTTACTGAACATTATAATTTTTTATAATTTTTTAAATTGACAGATAAAATTGCATCTATATATTATTTACTTCCCAGTACCTGATATATAGAAGCAATTTATATATCTATTTGTAAATGATATATAGATACATCATTTATATAGATGATATGCATATGTATTAGATTATAGATTGAAATATAATATTCTATGGTCTATATATATCTATAATTTATATATCCATATATAGTCTATACTATTTTGAAATATATCTACATTGTTGAATAGTTAAATCTAGCTAATTAACAAATGCATTACCTCACATGGCTGTTATTTTTTGAGGTGAGACCGCTTAACATCCAACCATCTTTGTATATATTATCATTCACTATAGTCCCCATACTGTACAATAGCTCTCTTGAACTTATATTTGCTTGCATTTCTGTTCTCCCCACTTCCCATCTTTCTTTCTTGGCATCCATGCACATTTAGCCCTTGATGGAAGAGCAATGTTTTTAGTCATCTTTGAATTTCCAAAATTCAAAACAATGCTTGGCATATGGTAGTGCTGTAATAAATATCTGTTGAAGGGATGAATTTATGAATAAACTTTGCCACTGAATACAACTGCCATGGTAGCAAATGATGGAGTGATTCATTGTTAGAGAAGTGTCAATGATAGAATTTCTGAAGGACCACTTCAGTATATTTCACTTAATAGAGTTGACAAATATATTAAAAAACTTTGTCATATTTGTGCATTCTTTAAGTAAGATGGCAAAGAATCACCAAACAATGTCTTGGAATATCACCAATCTACCAAGGAAGGAATATTTTGTGCAGCATAGCTTTGAGGGCTAAGTTATGGTGAATTATATCTGAGATCTTGAAAAACAATGAATTAAAGTGTGGTGACAATAGGAAATGCATAAAGTACCCACAAAAGCACACTTCTGAATACTATGACTTATGGGGTATGAATTAGGGCAACCAGAAGAAATAAAAAATAAATAGAATCACATGACTTAACTTGTGAATAAAATGAACAAATATAAATCTAACAACAGTCTTTCTTTTGAATT
>NW_007224140.1:0-749 GCF_000164805.1 Carlito syrichta | reverse complement strand
TGTGCAGCATAGCTTTGAGGGCTAAGTTATGGTGAATTATATCTGAGATCTTGAAAAACAATGAAATTAAAGTGTGGTGACAATAGGAAATGCATAAAGTACCCACAAAAGCACACTTCTGAATACTATGACTTATGGGGTATGAATTAGGGCAACCAGAAGAAATAAAAAATAAATAGAATCACATGACTTAACTTGTGAATAAAATGAACAAATATAAATCTAACAACAGTCTTTCTTTTGAATTGCTTTTTCATTCCTACTACCTTAATGATAAGAGAGGACAGAATCAAATTGAAGTGTCTACTTAGCAGTTATTATATATTAGACATAATGCTATGCACCTTCATGTTATTTTAAACAAGGGATTAGTATCGTTTCAATACTAAAAGATTGGTAACTGAGGTTTAGTGAGAGGATACAGCTCCCCCAAGTCATAAAGCTAAAAGTACAGAATCAGAATGAAACCAGTGTTCTGGTTTCAAGGCCATGACTCCTTCCACCATGTGATACTTTCTTTTTCTTTGCCCAGTCACAATATTAGACAAAATGTGAAATAGAGAAGACACAGACTTTAAAAATAAGGAGGCCCAAGGCACTTCTAGAGTGGAAGAGGTGAAAGAAGCCTATAGGTATGGTTGAGGTGAGGTTTGCTGCTCTAACTCTTAGCTGCTGATACTCTAGAAGTTCAGCTGAGCACAGAACCTCTTCTAGGTTCTCTCTCAGACAATGATGAAGAGACAGTAAGT
>NW_007224139.1:0-905 GCF_000164805.1 Carlito syrichta | reverse complement strand
TTTTTTCTAAGAATTTCTGCACATTTGAGAACGATGACTTTATTTTATCACTCAGCAATTCCTGTATGCTATTTATTTTTAACTAAAATGTGCTTTTTTATGTTGTTGTTATTGTTGTCCCATAGTGACTGAGGGACAAGGTAAGAAACAGTTTTATGAATTTTGCTCTTTCCTTTATTGTGAAACTGTTGTTTAACATGTGAGCTATTGCATTGTGCAGTTACCTGCATAGGAAATCTCAGGAGATATTTTTGCCTGACTTCCCTCTCCACAATTATGGTGGGGCTTCTGAATAATTGGACACTTTATCTTAAAGATAATGGGAGTTGTATAACTGACCATGACATCTCCCTTTTAAAAGTTGACTATTGAAAAGCTCAGAGTCAAACTTATGATTTTCTATAGCAAGTGTGTTGGTTTTGTAATATGCGTTCTTACATTAAGCTTATTGCTAGCTCAATTTTACACCTTTATTCCTGATTTGTGTTTTTAAAATTTTTCCATTATGTTATCTTTCTCATTTATGTAAGGAGTCTTAAATTCTTTCTGGAACAATATGAGAGTAAATAACTAAGAGCTATTTTACATTTCTGTTCTCTAACTCAGCATTCATTTTAGTGAAGATTAAATTTTATCTATTCAGTTACCTGTTTTCTCTTTTATTTTCTACCCTGTTAGCTAGATCCCTTAGTACCCAGGCTTTATTCTTTCCCTGCTCTGTTCATCATTTTTTGATACTACAATGTTATTACTATTTTTACTCTTGTTTTGAAAGTCCAATTCTGGCAAGAGCACAGCATATATTTCTACATTAAAAACAGTTCCTGTTCAAAAGAACATAGATAAATTTATCTCTTAGATAAATATAACTCTGAAATAAACAAATAGAATCATCTTGTAACTTT
>NW_007224138.1:0-847 GCF_000164805.1 Carlito syrichta | reverse complement strand
GGAGGCACCTGAACTTCAATGAACACCTCCTCCAGGGTCTGGTACCACTGGCCCCACGGGGTCCCGCATGGAACCACGCCGCTGCGCTCCTCAAAGGGCGCCGACATAGTCCAGCGGCCTCCGGGCAGCAGCCGCCCCGAAAGAGCCCAGCGCACGCGCGGAACCCCTACGCTCGGGCTGCGCCTCGGCCCCTTTGCTCCGGTCGATGCACATGCGCAGAGACGCCAAGCTGGTGGCCCCGTGCGCGTGCTCGTTTTTCCGTTTCAGTGGCCACTGGCAGGACTGGATTTGAAAGAACTGCAATCCAGAGAACTTTACACCTAAAGAACGATTGGAGATGATTAGAACCAATGAAGCAGGTAGTCACTATGCTGTCACCTCTAAGACGCCAAAACGCAGACTTCCAAATTTCTCAGCGCGCTTGCGCAATTGCTTCTAAAGCGTAGGTTACAAATTGACTAACGCCGGAAAAGATAGGGCGGATGGGCGGGGTAGCGAACAGTAACGGTCTTCTATTGGCTGTCAGCTTAAACATACGAGCCACCTAATTGGACACAGCTAGAAACGTCATGTTCTTTGGCGTTGCTGTGCGTGATTGGTGGGTATCGGTGGGTACCATGGTTTTCGCTTTCCAATTGGCTGACGCCGGGGTGGGCGGGTCATAGGGGATTTGAATTGTAATCCGGTGGCAGTAATCGTAATCGTCCGTAGGCAGTTGCCGAGCGGTGGTGTGTTTGGACCTTTTGGTCAGCATGTCGTTTCCTAAGGCGCCCCTGAAACGATTCAATGATCCTTCTGGTACGTAAGGAGGAAGGAGCTGGGGGACGGGAAACGCTCTAACATCTCT
>NW_007224137.1:0-451 GCF_000164805.1 Carlito syrichta | reverse complement strand
AATCGGCAATTGGTTTAAAAACATGTTCTCGGGTCTGGGAGGATTTAAGTATATTATTGGATCTATAGTCCTAATGGTGGGATTCTGCCTTATCCTACCTTGCATAGCCCCAATAATTATGAACACCATTTCTAAGTTTGTGGAAACAGTTGTTAAATGAAAAACTGTGGCCCATATAATGTTAGTGCACCAAATTAAGGATGATGATGCTTTAGATCTATAAAGGATCAAGCATCAAGGGGGGAATGTGGCAGGATGCAGCAAATGCTCAAATATATTTCTTGTATGATTGAGTGAATAAACGCAGAAACACATGTAGCTGCTTCTGGATCAGCAGTTGGCCTCATGGCAATCACCTGGAATGACAAAATGTCTCCCACTAAGCCTGTGGCAGAAAGGGGGGTTGGTAGCAGTTTAAAGGTATTTCCTATAGAAAGGCAAGTTGCAAGCT
>NW_007224136.1:0-801 GCF_000164805.1 Carlito syrichta | reverse complement strand
AGCTCCTGTTTAGAAGGAAATGCAAAAGCAGCTTGTAAAAGACCATGTCAAGCTCAGCTACTTGAGTTCCGAGTAGACCTGTGGGAAAAAGGAATCCAAAGCACATCTCCTCCCAAGCTTTGGGCAAGGTTGGTTTTCCTGTGTGGATATCCTGGGAACCTGCCCCAAAGGAGATGTCCAGTGCAAGTGAAAGAAACATGGCTCAGATCCAGGATACAGAGTTAGAATTTGAGGAGGCAGAAAGAGAGTAGAATTGTGTGCTAAATTTTGGACTGCGTGGTTCAAAGTGGCCAAAGGAACAGGAAGGAGATACGTGTTTGTGGCATCCTTGTGTTGAAGACTAGAGGGGCACCATGGACAAGATGAGGAGGAGACTGCATGGTGGATGTGTGTTTCCTTGTGCCACTAGCCCAATACCTGGCACCTGGAAGTGACTTTCACCAATAGGAATATGCTTTTCCTCTTCACAGTCTACATGGTGCTCTCCCATATTCTTCTAGAGACAGATTTTTTGTTGATTTATGAAAAGATGGATCATATCTTTTGCCATCCTTTACATATTTCCATGCAGATATGAATACTTCATTGTAAAGCCACAGTTCAGCCAGAAGAGCCAATGGCTGCGCTGGAACAATGAAGAAGGAGAGGAAGAACAGATAGATACCCATAGCCACCAAGGGAGAGCTGTTGACTACGGGGTGCTGGTGACAGCAGCTGGACCTTGGGCAGGTCATTTCACTTCTGTGGACCTGTGTCCTCCACAGCAGAATAAGGTCACTGAGTTAATGTCTCTCTGACCTT
>NW_007224135.1:0-2048 GCF_000164805.1 Carlito syrichta | reverse complement strand
CTCAGTCTTCTAGAGAATTCTAGAACTGTCAGAAATGGCTACAATGAAAAGCTTTTTTTTCTGGGAAGCAAAAAATATGCTAATGCAAAATCAATTTCATTCCTTTCAATTCCATTCAAGCAGGGAAGGAAATCCTTATCTGAAATTCAGACCCACTCTTACCACATCTCATTCTTAATTACCAAGACAAATATGGCAACTTCCAGCTCACTTTTGCTGAGGATATCTAACTTTAGACTAACTTTCAAAAGCAGCTAACCTTAACAAGGACATGGCAGCTGTTGGACAACTCACAGGCACATTCCACTGTAATTAGAGCCAAGAAACGCTGGAGAACCATGTCCAATTGAATCTGAAAAGAGAATGTTAGTCAGCCAGAACATCTTCGCTCGAAATAGAACATAACAACAACAAAAATTATTCAGTAAACTTTAAGATTTTTTTTTTAAATGCCTCCAAAAACAATTGCCTACACTGGAGAGAAAAATTGCCCATTAACTTTGAGTGACATCTTCTAATGATTATATCAAGTTTTCATGTATGTTAAATCATCTCTAGTGTTTGAAACCACCAGGCATCTAAGCTCCTGTTTAGAAGGAAATGCAAAAGCAGCTTGTAAAAGACCATGTCAAGCTCAGCTACTTGAGTTCCGAGTAGACCTGTGGGAAAAAGGAATCCAAAGCACATCTCCTCCAAGCTTTGGGCAAGGTTGGTTTTCCTGTGTGGATATCCTGGGAACCTGCCCAAAGGAGATGTCCAGTGCAAGTGAAAGAAACATGGCTCAGATCCAGGATACAGAGTTAGAATTTGAGGAGGCAGAAAGAGAGTAGAATTGTGTGCTAAATTTTGGACTGCGTGGTTCAAAGTGGCCAAAGGAACAGGAAGGAGATACGTGTTTGTGGCATCCTTGTGTTGAAGACTAGAGGGGCACCATGGAC
The DNA here is from genome assembly GCF_000164805.1 of Carlito syrichta. Taxonomy (NCBI): domain Eukaryota; kingdom Metazoa; phylum Chordata; class Mammalia; order Primates; family Tarsiidae; genus Carlito; species Carlito syrichta. Next base: position 1,110 of record NW_007224135.1, on the reverse strand, counting down.
AAGATGAGGAGGAGACTGCATGGTGGATGTGTGTTTCCTTGTGCCACTAGCCCAATACCTGGCACCTGGAAGTGACTTTCACCAATAGGAATATGCTTTTCCTCTTCACAGTCTACATGGTGCTCTCCCATATTCTTCTAGAGACAGATTTTTTGTTGATTTATGAAAAGATGGATCATATCTTTTGCCATCCTTTACATATTTCCATGCAGATATGAATACTTCATTGTAAAGCCACAGTTCAGCCAGAAGAGCCAATGGCTGCGCTGGAACAATGAAGAAGGAGAGGAAGAACAGATAGATACCCATAGCCACCAAGGGAGAGCTGTTGACTACGGGGTGCTGGTGACAGCAGCTGGACCTTGGGCAGGTCATTTCACTTCTGTGGACCTGTGTCCTCCACAGCAGAATAAGGTCACTGAGTTAATGTCTCTCTGACCTTTGAAAAGGTCATCATCACCTGTGATTCCTATTGGATTTAATGTCAGGAATCCCGAAAGCCAGCGGCTCCATTTCCACTCCTCCAATTCATGCTTTGAGCCCTTGCACATCATGTCCTTTCTTCTGGTAGCACACATTTCACTGACTTTTGCACATCAGAAAACCTTTCCCCTAGCACCAGCAAAAGAGCTTGCTCTACAGAAAGACAACAATGGCTCCCAACATTCTTCTCGCTCTATAGAGGTGGGAGCCTTTAGAAAAGAGACGAAAAGAAAGATTCACACATGAATGGAGAAAAGGGGTGAGTGGTGTGCCAAGCAGCTGTCGAGATCTTCCCTTAGGGCCTCCAGAGAGAGTCTACTCCAGGTGTTTTCTGTCTGCGCTGGGTTAGCTCAGGACCCCTTAGCTGGGTGGCTATGTTCCTTAGCATCCACTCCATCCTTCGCGTGGGTCTCTGCCTGCCAAAGGAGTTCAAGAGAAGTCTGTTACCACATAAGCACCCCACACTATGCTTTACAACATGGTAGACGCTTAGAGGCAAATGGGAGTTTCATGAATATGATGTCAATAAAATTTGATTTTGAAATTTGATTCTACCTGCATGGTAGATAAATAAGCCACTTGAGTGATAAATGCTTGCTTTTTCCAGTCACAATTGACCAAATACTC
>NW_007224134.1:0-726 GCF_000164805.1 Carlito syrichta | reverse complement strand
TGTGTTTGCCCATTTCATGATAAGTGATGGGAATACACTGCCCACACTGCACTGAGTGTTCAGTAGTTTTTTTTTTTACCAAAAACAGCATAACCTCCATGCCCCACCCTCTCTATTCACCCATCTTGCCCTGAGCAACTTTTTCATTTCCTGGATTAGAAAAGTCCTCAAAGGGAAATGTTTTGCCAATGCGGAAGAGATGAAACCAAAAAATGGCAGAAGCACTAAAAGGTGTCAAAATTGATGAGTTCAAAAACTGTTTTGAGCAGTGGAAAAGGTGTCTTGAGAGATATATTGCATCAAACAGAGAGTACTTTGAAGGTGACTGAAGTTTAAACATGCAAGAATAAATGCACACTTTTTAATAAATACATTCTGAGTTTTTGGGGGGGTACCCTCTCGTATAATTATGCCCATTTTCCAGATGTAGATCTGATTTATGTTTGATGTTATGCCCAAGGACAGTACTGGGTAGCAACGGGCCAGGATTTCAAGGTCCAAAGCCTCTATTGTCCAGTGCTCCACAAGCACTCCAGGCTGCCTTTCTATAGGCATCAATACCTGTGCTACGATGTTGTTATTTTGCGGCGTTTTTCCCATTATAAAATCTAATGATTTATAAACCCATTGAATGATGTCACCGAAGCATTCCTAGTCAGGATTCTTTTTTTCGACGGTGACATCCCAGCAAGAGCAAGAAGGAAATTCTCACGGCTCTTGCTCCTG
>NW_007224133.1:0-2030 GCF_000164805.1 Carlito syrichta | reverse complement strand
CTGTGACCCCTCACATGAGGTCAGATGTAAAATTTTCCACTTGTGGTATCATGTCATCATCAAAAAATTTTGGATTCTGGAGCATTTCAGACTTTGGATTTTCAGATTAGGGATGTTCAACCTGTATCTAAAATACACAGTGAAAATTGAACTGAGAATTAAGCATTATTAAAATTTCTGAAACATGTGCTTACTTAAGTTGGAGAGGGGAAATAGAAAACAATTTATTTTAAAATAATTTGTATTCAGACCTGGAAAATACTTATCTTAAAAAAAAAACCAAAAAACAAAAACCTTAAACTAGAGAAAGCAAAAGGAATTATAGAAATGATGCGCACATCTGGATAACAGAACAAATCTTCATAACTAAGTATTTTAAACTAGTATAGGGATTTTTCCTAGAATTTTTTTTCTTTCTCCTCCTTTAAATTAAATATTTAAACACTATGGTAATGGGAATTTGCAGAAAGCTGGGGCTGAGCTGATGTTAACGACAGCTGTTAGCACAACTGATCCACAATACTTAATGATTTCAAATGTGTGTTTCTGCCAATTCAGTGTGAAACTGTTTTTGTTTCTTTTCTTGGTTCTGAAATTGCTCTTCTATGATATAACCTCCTTGTCATCCAAATATGCTCTGAAAATTATGAAATCTTATTGTTTTTAATGAAAACCAAGTGGAGTTGGAAGAATTTGGCTATCAAGCCTGCACTATTAAGCAAGGCTTTCATTAGCAATCTATTCTTGTCATTCCTTTGTCCTTTTTAATTGTTTCAATGTGATCAAACTAAAACATTAAAATGTATACATATAGATGTGTATATATACCTAACTGCTTTTAAGAGTTTTAGGAAAGCTCTATAAAGTATTTTCTGGCTTTAGATTTGAGATTGAGTGAGAATTGTTTGTGTTGTGTGTGGTGATGGTGAATAGCTCCCTCATGAACTAATACTAATGGATTTATTTAACAGTTCTCCTTGAGGCCTCAGCATCTACATTTTATAAGCATAGTCCTTTGGTAGTGGAGTCCCTGAAAATGACACATTGGGACAGAACTCTAATTTAACTGTCTTCATAATCTTTATCTGAGAATGGTGCCAATGAAGCTTGAAAGAAGAATAGCATTGCTGTTACCTCTACGATGTCAGCTGTGAAGGATGGGCTAGGGAGCTGGATATGCTAAAACCTATCATTTTGAATGGATCTAAATTTTATCTATTTATATTTCTACCTTAAATTACTCTTCTAAGTTCTGACATTTATATGTTTACTTAATGGTGTATCTCCCCTATTTCCCCCTTAAAATGGAGACTTCATAACTGCAAGGATATGTGTCCTGGTTTTAGAGTTTTAAATTCAATTTAGCTATATCTAAAGATTTTGTGTTAGTTTATCTAGGTGAAGACACTCTGATTTGAAAGAGAAGGTCATTTCTCTGGATAGAAAGCCAACTATTCAGCTTTAAAGGTTTAATGGTGTTTAAAACAATTTTAACAACCTCATAAAGAACATTCTAGTACCATTGATCACACTGAAAGATACAGATACATTTTAATGACTCAACAGGGCCCACTTGAAATTGAAAACTCATTCTAAAATTGCAGTAAAAAAAGGTAAAAATATCTAAGTAGTCGTATCCAAAAACTTTGAATAGTTCTTTCTATGCCCCGTAATCTTCTGCCTTTCTACCCACCAATTCAGGTCATAAAACACTTCAAAGAGTCTTCTCCCTTTTTTCCTTTCTAGAAATCATTTAACTGTGATGTGTCAGAGTGTGCCCTGGATAGGTCATGGTATTTCTTTTTAGAGTTTCACTCCTCTGATCTTTGCCATTTTTGGTAATACCTCTGGTTTTTGTAGGACTTTTCACTGCTACCAGTTGGGCAGAGCCCTTCTTGGCTGAGGGCTGCTCCTATTCACATACCTAGTTTGGCTCAAATTTGGGCCTTAATTTCTGTTCATTGAAAAATAAAGAAGACAATAATTTGCTCCTGTGGTTTTTCAATGTGAAGAGATTTCTAACAAAATTT
>NW_007224132.1:0-2047 GCF_000164805.1 Carlito syrichta | reverse complement strand
CTGAGGCTGGGGTTCCATCCTGAAATTGCCCCTTTCTTAGTGTCCTTCTCTCCTCGGTGCTACTTCCCCTCAATGTTGCTGGCTTCTCCAGTGAGCACAGTTAAAATAAATCCTTGCACCTGCGCTGCATCTCAGGGTCTACTTATACAGAGCACAACCTGAGTCTTGAACCAGTGTTGAGAGGGAGCTGACTATGACCTGTATGTAGGCATAAGCCCAGAGTGCAGGGGCAAAGAGGAAGACACTCCCTTCTGTGTCTTGTGTTGAGGACCAGTGTAGCCAAAGGTGCATGACCAGACTCTCAGCTCCCTAGTATGGCTCTAACCCATGAGCATTGTGAGTGGGAACCTGCAGGGGAACCACAGGGCTGGGTCATCAGTGCATTCCCAGCAGGTACTGAGTTTGAAGTTCAGGCATCCCCTTACTTGGACTAAGTCACTGATCTCAGAGTCTCAGGCTTCTTACTGCTGTGTACCTATCCTAACCCACAGGAAGCTAGGAGAGTAGAAGAGGATACGGGGGTCTAAACGAACCTCGTGAATAATGTCTTTAAAAATATCTAATTAAAGACTTCAGTTGGCTACTCTAATGAGAATTTTTCATAATGTGACCCAGGGTGTCTATTAAGGTCTATAATTTGGGAAGAGAGAGAAAATGTGTTTTCTTCAGAGGATATTTAGGGCTGAAGTCTCAACAGTGCCAATGAGGTTGAAAGTTAAAAGAAGAAATTCACAGGAAACCCAAGAGCAAAGGACAGCCTCAGGTTCCAGGCTCTGAGTGGAATAAAGCTGATGGAACTCAGCCTCTGATCTAGCCAATAAAGAAGCCAAGACCCACAGTGTTTAGCCTCAGAGCTAGAACTTGGGATTGCGAGTCTGGGGCTCCTTCCACGTGCTGGACTGAGTTTGCACCTGGTGGCAGGTGTAGGGTCTTTTTGTATGGGGACTGGACAGGGCAAGGGATCCCCCTTGCATTGATAAAGACAGTGGAAAAATGACTTCGACTCCCTCTTCCCTGATGCCCACCCACCATGTGATCCAATGGTACAGGCAGGCAATGTGACCAGTTTACATTTTGGGTCATCCTGCATGGTTTGGCCAGCATGCCAGGCAGATAAACAACTGCTCATTTAGCTTTTCCACCCTCACTCAGCAAGGAGAATGTTTCTGTTTTCTTTGGGCTAAGCACATTCTAGCAACAAGCCTTTCCCCACCAGGAATCCAGGGATTTTTTTTCCCAAGACTCGACACTGTTTAGACAGTGGCTCTGAACCATGCCATTTGCAGCCTGATGGTTAGCTGTTTGTTTCTTTGTTTAATGTCCTTAATTTCTGGCTCTGCATCTTTTGTCTTCTTGTTACACGTTGTAATCATTTTGATTATAGCTTTTGCACCAACCTTTTCTATAAACTTGTCTCTAACATTTACAGGCAATTCCATGACTTCCATTGCTTAAAAAATGTAATTGTTCCATTTGGTTCCTGGTGGCTCCTCCCACTCGTTTTCTGGGCATCTAATTTTCTGGAGGAGGGGATGGGACCCCCAAGAACCACGAGAGGACAGAGCCGTATCCTATCAGTCCCTGATTCTGCCCACCTAAACTTGTTGGCACAGCTACCGAGGAAAGGGAGTCAGAGAGAGTTATGAAGCAAAAGCCAAGAGGGTGGGCATCCTGGTTCTTGGCCATCTTTGACCCTGGGCAGATGCCCAGCTCTGAGAAGCCTTCTCTCTGAGCATCCAAATTACCCTAAGGTCCCTCTTGGCTTTATTCTCAACATTTAAAAATGGCATTTCTCGAGTCTTTACTCTCCCCCACAGATGCAGTAAGAATGCAGAAATAAGATAAGTAGATCACTCAACTGATACCGAATGAGTCATGACTATTTTCTAAGCACTTAACTCAGATCATTCTTTCAGTGACCTCACAAAATGTGCAACATTTTTGTGCACATTGTACAGATGGGGAAATGAAGGCTTAGAAAATGTAAGTAACTTGAGCCAGGTGCCACAGCCAGGAAGAGACGTGGCTGCATGTGTGTGAGTCTGGA